>NC_000071.6:51725784-51895784 GCF_000001635.26 Mus musculus
TCTGCCAGAACTGCATGAGTCAGCAATACAGGGGCTGAGTCTGGAGATGAGGTAGAGGAGGTCTGAAAACCAGGCAGAGTCAATTTTTGACAAGTGAGTAAAATAGCCATCTCTTTGCCCTGGCAGCAGCTATTGTAGGTTTGTGAGAAAAACAACAAAAAATGGGGGGGGGGGGGTGTTTAATATGTAAAAATGTATTCTCATTGAAAGAAAGTTTCTAAAGTGGAATTATGACCCTTTAAAATAAGAGCAAACACAAATCTCTATTAGCATAATGGCAACTTTTTACCATCAAGTCCCAGTAATGCAGTTCAGGGTCTGTCTTCACGTGCCAGATAAATGGAGCAAGAATATTATGGAAGGGTCTGTCCCTCCATCAGAGAGGATGGTTTGTATTCGGGGAGCACCCATTAGTGCTAATGAGAGCTACAGATGTAGATCCCCAGGCACTGGGAAGGGGGGTGTCTTTTGGTATTGTCTGCCAAGAACCCTTCCACTACGGCAGATACATTGGAATCCAGAAAGTCCTCAGTCATTAACACTGCCCCACGTAAGAGACTGACTAACCCTCCTTTGCCATGGCATCTATAGCCTTCCATCTTTCTGCCTGTAGATATTGTGCCAGTAAAACACAGTCTAAGACAAATGCCATTTTAATTTGCTTTAGGCAGTAGAGGCCAACACACATTTCAGTGGAGAATGTTATGTGTTTTAATTGCCTTATGAAGACATAGCATATGCCCTGACACACTTAAATGATTAACAGATTACTCCAAATGCCTTTGGCATAGAATATCTATACATTCATTAGCCAGGACAATTTATCTTCTTGATAAAACTAAAATTACTTATACAGCAGGTTTACTTTCTATGATTAATAAATGATAAAAATCTAAATTATCCGTCTGAAATGTCTCTTTTTGGCCATAAATCTCGCATTTATCAGCTTCTATCATACATATTATTAATACAAAAATTCAATGTTCCAAGTATTTCAATTTGCTAAGGAAAAAATTAAAAATATTTAATGCAAAGAAGCATTCAAATTAGTAGGAATTTCTGTATTGGATTTGAAGCAGCCAGGGAGTAAACAGTTAGCTTTAAGTGTGTATTTTAAAACCAGAGCAAATCCAAACCACATGTAGGCCTCAAACCTGCCCCCCTTCAAGGAGTCTGCTCTCATAAATACTACTAACAGCAAGACATGAAACTGTGGAAGGGTTTGGCATCTCTCTCTCTCTCTTTCTGTGTGTGTGTGTGTCTGTGTGTGTCTGTGTGTCTGTGTGTGTATGTGTATGTTCATAACAACAACATGCTCAGAAACAGAGCTGGCAGCCTATGATGCAAAATCTGCCAAAGATCACCATACTAATATTTACACGAGGCAAGAAAGTGAGCTTCAGAGACTTGAATTTATTTGGAAGGGATGCTTGGGGGGTTAGGTCCTTCTGCAAGTTCTTTTTTTTTTTTTTAAGTTTAAGACCATTTGGCCTCAAAACTCATCAAAAGGACCAGTTAAAGTGGGCAAGGAACTCCAGGATAGTTTGTTAGTGCCTCTCCTCTAGAGAGCCTTCATTAAAGGTCCTAAGGTTGATTACAGGTTTCCAACTTCCTAGATCTCCATTTCTATGGTCAGCTGTTGATTTCTCTGATTCCAGATGCCAGAGTAACTGTGCTGGCTTAGCCATATCCCCACCCCCAACCCCATAAACCAGCCATGGCCCTCAGTCACCAGCTACTTGGTGACTTACTTCCTAGAAGAGCCAGAACCAAGTAGATCCAGAATGAATATATGACCCTGCAAGACAGCAAGGTGTGCACAGTCCCTTTGTGCTCGCAGATAACACTCTGGGACCTCCTGAGAGGCTAACAGTCTGTAGGGCTCAGAGCACATGGCACTGAACAGAAAACTCTGTGTTATCCTGTGGTATTATCCTCAGAAAACCACTATGTGGTGGGGGAAATGGCCCAGTAAAGAAGAGGTTGTGCACCCTCTGATCAGCTTCATAGGGCTGGAGCTCGCTCCATGCCAACATCTAACTCGGATTTTAAGGATGAGGGGAAAAGCATATTAGGACTCTTGAAGAGGTACAGATAGAACTGAGCCAACCAGAAGATGAACAATGTTGAGAGCAGAGGGAACACGGGATAAGAAGCTCAAGGAAAGGAAATGCACAAGCACTTACAGTATACTCCCCACCCACCCTGCACTGAGCACCTACTGTTCCAGGCACGCCATCAAGTAGAAGGGATGTTGGGGGTATCAAGGGACATGGACTCTGCCCTTTCTGAACTTAATCATCTTATGGACCTTGGGGAATCACTTACTGATTCTGTGTGATGAGAAGGCAGCAAAGGGTGAGGACTAAGAACCAACTATCAGATGTACGCCTGGCAGATTCATCTCACTCTTATTTAGGAATGGGACTTCTGCTGAGCTCAACAAATGTGTGTGTGTGTGTGTGTGTCTGTGTGTGTGTGTGTGTGTGTGTGTGTGTGTCTGTGTGTGTTTGTGTATGTGTATGTGTGTCTGTCTGTCTCTGTGTGTGTGTGTGTGTCTGTGTGTCTGTGTGTCTGTGTGTTACAGCTGGAATGTGGAATAAGAATGGATTTCAGATATAAAATTGTGGTGATCCAGTCTTTGCCCACACTACGACAAACCCAATTCACCTTCATTGCTCTCATCATAGAAAAGCTGCTACTTCTTCAAAGTTCTAGCCACAGACCTTCATAGTATCTCCACGGGTCCTAATTCTGCACTCCAATGTCCCTTGCTACAGCTGGACTATAACAAACTGAGAAGAGAGGGTCAACCCCACACTCTAGTCTCAGCCTTGTGCTAAAGCATGAACTCAACACTGACTGCAAGAACCATATGTGGCATATGTTGAGCATTTAATTCATGTCAAGGGCTTCCTACCCATCAACTCATTCAGACATCACAGTAATGCTCTGAGGGGGTCTGGTAGATGGTCCCATGGTTAGTGCAGGAGAAGTACCAAGAGTTACTATCAGGAAACTTGCCCCAGGCATGTGTGCTACTAACCAGTGAGAGCTCCCATCCCACTCTGGTACATTGGTTTCACATTGGTTTCCTTACACTCAAAATATGTATGTAATGATTGTAGTGGTGAGGATTAAATTTATAACTTCAGGAGCCAACCTTGTATGCTACTCACACTTTTGACACAAAGGACTTTCCCAAGCCCAACTGTCTCCACAGCTCATGACCAATCTGTGCTATCTCACAAAGACTTTTCACTAACTGAATCTATCAACATTGACATGTATCTTCTTTGAAGTCCCTTCCAGTTTAGCATCATGAATGGTAGGTCAGTTAAGAGAATAGATCTTCATTCAAACAGTTTAGATGAAGGCAGGATAAATGAACATTACAGGCATTTATGTGCACAAGATATATATTGGGAAGGAAATTTGTATTTTGTAAATTTACTGAGATAAGAGTAATTGGTATCTCTCTCTATCCATCCATTAGATGGAAGGATACTAGGATAGAAGGAACTATACTTTCAAGCTATATTTTAACCTTTGGGCTAAATTCCTTTATCTTCTTAAGTACCTATTTTATTTGAAAGTCAAAGTCAAAAATCCCCATGGATAATGGAGGGAAAGAGGGAGCAACTGCTCAACAAATTGCAACAGAGCTTGCCTCTTTCCCTTGCCAAGGCATAAAGTGCCCTCCTACACGAGAGTCAATGACTTCAACTTATAGGGTGCAAACACATTAATAAAATGCATAAATACTCTCCATTGGCAATAAATTGTAAGAATAATTGACCTCATCACATCAAACTTTACAAGTGGCTCTGGTTGCCAGGCCTTTGACTCTAAAATTGAAGGCAAGCAGGCAGAGCAATGCAGCTGGAGTTCATTTGGCCTTGAACTAGAACTCCTCTTTCTTCTTGCTTGGTATTCCTAACGGTTGTTTTAACATATGTAAAGGAGTTTTACATAGAAGAAACAATTCCATTAGCATGTGATATTGCTGTCATAAGAGTCAGGAACCAATCAAACTTCAGAGATTAGAAATAAGAATGGGAGTAGTAGGTAACTAGTGAGAGATATAGCTAGGAAGTTGATACACCCTACAAACTTATCCAGAAGATATATGCTGCAGAACAAGAAACTGCCTGCATGGTAGGAGTGATGATAAACATATTCAGTAATGGGTCTGTATGATGCAATGAAGAGTCCTCTGTTTAATCTGTTGAAGACCAGGAAATGAGGCATATGAGATAAAACGTCACACATGTCCCTTTCCCTGTCTCTGTCATGACCTCAGGTCCATAGAAGCTAAAGCAAAACAGGCAACACTAATATTCCATAAACTACAAACTAGGGAGAAAGAGCAGTTATAGGTCATCTCTGCCAATTTTTCTGGGGCACAAGAAGCATTTCTCAAAAGCTGGATCTTGAAGCCCATTGGTCAATATACTGGATTGAGTCAAGCATCCTACCTGTTTTTGCAATGTCTGTGAACCAAGAATGATTTTATATTTTTAAATGGGTGAACATAAGGGCAGCAGGAGATTCTTTTCTAGTATTCAAATGTCTGTGACCACAAATGAAGTCTTCCTAGACCACAGCCATGGGCCTTGGTTTCTGCATTAGCCACAGCTGCTTGTGTGCCACAAAGGCAGGGCTGGGGAATCTCAACAATGGCCTCATGCTGACAAAGGCCAAAATATTTACTCACTGGTCCTTCACAAAATAATTCTGCCAAGCCCTTGTCTAAGCCAATTAGGTTTTCTTTCAGTTTGTGAAAATGACTTCGCATGGTGTATATCCTCATCTAACTCCTTCAGACTGAGTTACTAGACTTTGTATCAATGATGTTAATCTGTCTCTGTCTCTGTCTCTCTCTGTCTTTCTCTCTGTCTGTCTCTGTCTCTCTGTCTCTCTCTCTGTGTATGTCTCTCTCTGTCTCTCTGTCTGTCTCTCTGTCTGTCTCTCTCTCTCTCTCTCTCTCTCTTTCTGTGTGTGTGTGTATGTCTCTCTGTTTCTCTGTCTCTCTTTGTTTTTCTGTGTGTCTCTGTCTCTTTGTCTCTCTCTGCTTCATAAATATTGATACTTGTGACCGTAGTCTTCACACCCTTTAGATGTCTTCTATCTCACTACACTGGTAACCTTCCAAAACCCTAAACCAACAGTGCTCCGATCCTCACCCAAGAAGCATGAAATGACAAACAGGAAGAATCAGCACATATGGGGAGACAGTACTGGAATTTAACATAAACTCTGGAAAGTTTCTACCAATTGCACTTCATAATATCTAACGACTGCCTCTATGAATAACAGTATAGGTTTTTCCTATTCCAGTTTGTATGTTTCTTTCCATTTTTTCCAAACTGGGTCAATTACATTGTACATACTAATTTTCAAGGTGGACTAGATGTGACACTGTTTTAAATATCAACAGCACCATTTTTCTTGCATCCACCCTAACAGTTACTTTTAAATAGCCTCATTTTTGAAAGAAGAGTTCAAGCTCATGAGACACAGTAGTCAGCAGGTGCTTGAATTGTGTCAGAGTAAAAACCCCAAGAAACATCGCAGTGGAAATGAAAAGGGCATCAGAACCAACATACACCTTAGGGTGTCATCAGCTTGCTTTGGACGAGCTCTGAGCCTGTCTGGACCTTGGGTTCTTTACTTCTACTCTAAGCTGAGTTTGTCTGAAACAAGAACTGACCCCTTCTCTATTCCCCAATTCTGGGGACGTGCTCACTCAATTGTGATGCTGGTTGGCATCACAAAAATGTTAAAATGTTAAGCAGCAGTTTAAATCAGATTTAAGATTTTATTTTGCTATATGCTAAAAAGAAATATGGATAATTCTATTTATCTTTAGGAAATTGGGCTTGAATTTAAAAGATGTAGGCCTGGAAACCAGCGCTTATTTATTATACATAATTTATATAATTTTATTTTTAAAAGATATCATAAAAACATTATATATTTTAAATAAATTTTTGAGGCAGAGCATCACTTTATATCCCAAGGCTGACCTTGAAGTAACGGTGTAATCCAGTGAACCTCAAATCCATGACCCTCCCACCTCAGCCTCCAGAGCACTGGGTTGGTAGGCATATGCTCTCACACCTGGCTTCTATGTCATATTTAATTT
This sequence comes from Mus musculus, assembly GCF_000001635.26. Lineage (NCBI taxonomy): Eukaryota > Metazoa > Chordata > Mammalia > Rodentia > Muridae > Mus > Mus musculus. The sequence continues at coordinate 51,731,933 of NC_000071.6, forward strand.
TTTAACGTTTAGCTTAAAGCTAGAGGAGGAATGATAATTTCTCCCAATTCACCTCTTGATGAGTGAGGCTAGGTATACTATTGAGTATTTGACATGAAGTGACTTTACAGCCATTCTTCAGGGTCACTGAGTAGGACAAAATGACCGTGAATACTCTCCCAGTCTTAGCCTTTTTACATTTGCCTCCTCCTGAGTCTGCCCACTTTCTCTATTCTCAGCTTAGGAGCAAAGCCGCTAAGAGCTAGGCAGGTGGTAAGCTTCAACTTTTAAAGTTCATCTGTGTTTATGTCCTCCCGACACACACACCCACAAAAAATTAATGAGATTACAATAAAAATATTTTATTTCCTCAAAACCTCAAAAAATCATTTAAAAACAGATCTTGCATGAGATTTATCCCTTCAGGCTGAAATAAAGCATTAGAGTTTTTGTTAAGGGAAACATTTCCTAGAAATGAAAGAAAACAGAGCTGTAATGGAGATGTGAATACAGCCCTCACAGTCTCGCCATCTGAAAGAACATCAAAACTGTGCAGTGCGAAACTGCTCTCATTTTATGTACGTACACACATTATTTCACAATAACAGCATTTCTTTAGTTTTATAGATTGTTCTCACTTACTTAATTGGTGATACAATTCCATCTTTTTAAAAAACTGAAAATGAAGAATTCAAATACATACACAAAAGAAAAGCTCAATTCTTAATGGCGTTGATATTTTTCCTATGGATTCTCACCCCATTGGTGAGAATGTATAACACTCATATACCAAAGAATTCCTCATGATCAAGAAAGTCCAAATAGTCTCTTAGAACTCCAAAACTTTTCCAGGTAATCCCAGATTCACAATTATCATTATGATATCTATACTCCCCTCTTGAGTCTTGATTCCTTAATGACCCATATCCCTGCAGATCCTAGCTTCTAATAGCCAAAGCCAACTTCAAGTGAAAAGAGCCATTCAAATGCCTACTTCGTGCATCTTCCTAACAGAGGATAGTGAGATAATGAAGATGCTGATGACACTGGTTGTGCTAGTAGATAGTGATGGTAATGGTGTTTGTAGTGATAATGGTGGTATTGGTGATGGTAGAGGAGGTGGTAATGGTAGAGGTGGTAGTGATGGTGATAGTATGGGTGGTGATGGTGGAGGTAGTATTGGTGGTAGTGGTAGTGATGATGGTGGTGTGTTAATAGAGGTAGTAATCATGGAGATGGTGGTGGTGGTGGTGGTGGTGACTCCAGTTATCATTTTATAGACTGGAAACAGAAATTGACATGAATAGGAGAAAGTTAAAATAATTACAACTACTGAACAATAGACAGATTTTGAACTGCTTTCTCCTACTGACAAGCCTTAATCAGTCTTCTCCTCTTTCCAGACATTTATTTGGACAGACTACTTAACTTGATTCACAGTGTAGAATATACTTCCATGGAATGGAAGGGAAGAGGGCATAGAGAAAGCTATGACGCCTGTGACCTCTGGAGAGACAGCCAGTGTAGTAGGGAGCCTAGGTTCCAACAGGATGCAGTGAAGTCAGCTGAGGCACATCTTTCCTGCAATGAAGATTGTATTGTCACACCAAACCCTGAGAAAGGAAGAGCTAAGACACTGGAAAATCCTGGGAAATAAAAAGAATTAACTTTTCCCTCCTATGGTAGAAAGAAAGGGGTTGCTTTCTAGGCCAGAGAAAGTGAAATGAAAATTATCTCCCACTGCTTACATGGACAGAGACCTAATGTCTCCACCCTCTCGCTTCCATGACTGTGAGTGGGAGTGATTATATGTGTATTTCTACAAATGTTCTAAGAGGGCAATGGATATGATCACACACAAAGCGTTGCCTAAGATACCATCCACTAATTGCCTAGTTTAGGACTTTTTCTTTATCGCTTACTTAGCCTTTTCCCTGCAGTTTTATTAGGATATTGTCAGCAAATAAAAGTGTATACATTTCACTTCCCAGATAAGATTGACACATGGTGGCAATTTAATCGGAATGATATTTTAGTGTCTCCTTTATGTGTCTTTTCTCCTTGGAAGTAATCCCCACCCTGATATGTTGCTTATATTTCCTTTCCTCCCTACCCTCAACCAACCTAAAGTAAGAATCTGCTATTCTTTCTGGCCATGTAAATGTCCCTGCATAACTCTAGAACTGAAAATATTTGCTTGGTATGCAGAGATGCTAATAAGTGTGTTGTCACCTTTAGTTGCATCTGTCTATTTTTATGTTTTCCACATAGAGAATTTGGACTCTCCAAGCCATAAATATGAACATAGTACAGTGAACTGGAAGCTCCTACTTCCCCTAAGAGGCAGAGAATCCTTTCCCTGAAAGGATAAAGAAGGAAGGAACACAGAGAGAGAGGGAGGGGGGAGAGGGAGAGAGGGAGAGAGGGAGGGAGAGAGAGAGAGAGAGAGAGAGAGAGAGAGAGAGAGCATCTCGCAGATTCCTGCTTCCTGATCTGAAGTTACCAAGGTGATTCCCATAGAGCGATAAACCATTTCCCTCAATGGGGAAACAAGGGCCCATCTCCCCAGGAACCTTCAAGTTTCTATGAGTCCATCTCCACCTCATCCATCAGAGATCAGGGCTTGTCATCAAATAACATATCACGTTCTGAAAAAAACTGTGTCACAAGTGGTGCATTTTTGAAAAGCAAGGAAAGTGCCACATGATATTCACATGACAGAGCAGGTGACCTATCAGTCCACACTGCTTCCTTGTGTAGAAACTAGATGACAATGGTCTCCATGAGAGATATCTTGATAAAGACGAAAGATTCAGGCCAAGCTTCCCACTTTTTGTTAGCAATCTCTCTGAACCATAGCCATGAAATTGCCAAATGGTTTACAGTGAGGGGTTTTCAATATTCAGGTAGTCTAAGGATAACTGGAAGTCATAATATAGCTTGTGACATAGCTCAAGATAATCTTCCTTCAATTGTTGTGGACACCATGAGAGTCAAGGTATGATCTATGTCATCTCCAGGTGATGGCAATAGGCCACAAAAAAGTTTCACCTATTTTGTCTTCTCTACCCTACTCCATGGTTCTCTCTGACATTATCATCCAAGTTTCCAGCAGCCACAGACATGATTTTAACATTGCAAATACATTTCACAGACAGAGTACTTGCATGCAGACCACTGCAATCAACTGCCTTCCTTGTCCCTTGTTCCTAAAGGTGCTACTAGCACTGTCACTGATGGGCCAGATCATGTATGATCCACATGCTGTGTTCAACCTTTAGTCCTGCCAGATGCCCGTTCTTTTATGCCCATTTTACAGATGAGAAAATTCAGGCTTGGGATATATGCATTAACTTGCCCAAGATTAGAAAGTTCTTCTCTAGAAGAGTCATCTTCTAAACCAGACCCAGGGTTAAAACAAGCATTCAACTAATCCAGAAATGAATCAATCAACAGGCCTGTTTGTGTGTGTGTAAGTGTGTGTGTGTGTGTGTGTGTGTGTGTGTGTGTGTGTGTGTGTGTACATGTATGTTACTCGTCTTACAAAATAGTTTCTCAGTTGCACTTTTTGCTCTTTTAAAACGAACCCCACATGAAAGACAAAAAAACTCAATGGTTACTTGTTTCAATGCTGTTAACTGGGAAGGAGCCTTCTATTGAGTGATCTAACTTGAGGATATGGAGAAAGAGAGAGAACACATTTAGACTGATCTTTCCCAATACTTCAATAGTAAACGTAGGGACCCACCAGCCAGGTCCAGATCTAGTCATGAATCCTGGGGGGAAACATCCTGCAGTCTTGCCTTTATGCCTTTTTTGCAAATCATAATGGCCTATCTCACTTGGCTACTCTCTCAGATATCATCTGCTGCCTTTCAAATGTGGCAGAGTAGAATCAGGTACATAATCAACACACAAATGTGACTTCTCCCTTCATCTTTCCAATGCAGTAGCTTCATGACTTTATTAAATGAATATTTAATGCTTACAATACTGTAACTATTTAAATTTTGTTCATTACTGAGTTACACAGTACATTATCATTACATAATATTTCTTAAATGCATTTCCGCTAGATAATATTAATAGTCTTATTTCTTTGAGGAAGCAATATGCTAAATTCCTTTCAAGTCCCCTCAGTTTGTGTAAACTTCTCAGACAACTGTTCAGTCACACACACACACACACAGGCACACCCACATGCACACGCGTACATGCACATGCACACATCATGCATGGGAGGTACTATTTAGGAGCCCTTAATCCTCCCACTCTATCCTGTGGTAGCTTCTCTCCAGGTATACTGAAAAGCAAAGTTCTGCTGCATCCTGTTTCTCTTCTACTACAAAGTCCTTGGCTTCTTTCAGAGGCTTGGGCCTCTGGCTTTCCTGGATCCCATACTTCACTCTTTGTTATTTTTATGGTACATGCATCCTTTTGGTAGCTTTTAGAGAAGGATTTGCATTCTAAAAGCGCCTTATCCTATTCCATAATCTTCTTAACTTTCAAATAGCATTTAAAGATGTCTTCTACCTTTATTCCTAGGCCAGTAGGAGAGAGCAATGGGATACTGACCTCTAGCTTCAAGTAGTGAAGCGGTGTGTTCCAGTGTGATTCTCAGTCCTTGGTATAGAAATGTATTTTACTTTCTTCTTGGAGTATTTTACTATCTTCTTAGAAATTTTAGTGTGTTCTAGTCATTCCATATGGGGTGGTTTGTATGAGAATGGATCCCATAGGCTTAGGTATTTTAAGACTTGGTCTCCAGTTGGTGTAATTGTTTGGAAAGAGTAGGAAGTGTGGCCTTTTTGGAGGAGTTGTGCTCCTGGGAGCTTTCAGAAGCCATTCTCAGTGTTCTCTCTCTCTCTCTCTCTCTCTCTCTCTCTCTCTCTCTCTCTCCCTCCCTCCCTCCCTCCCTCCCTCCCTTCGACCCTCCCTCCCTACTTCTGGAGCACCAGGCTTACTGCCATGAACCCCTCATTATAATTGTCATGGATTTTAACACTCTAGGCCCTCTATTAAGTGTTTTCTTTATAAGTTGCCTTGGCCATGGTTTTTTGTCACAGCGACAGAAAAGAAACTAAAATAGAATATATATAATAAAAATTATCAATGAAGTGCCTACATATGTATATGCCTGTGAATGTGAGTATGTGCATATTTCTTTCATTATTCATTCATAAAAGACAGGTATGCTGTATTTTTTGCCTCTCAAATGATATAGAGATTTTTTGACAGTTCCATCTGTCCCATGAAGCCTTAGTTTCCTACCATTACATATTTCTGTTGTGATCTCTTTTTCATAGTAAAAAACTTCCAGGAATATATATTCATCTGCCCTCTTTAAGTACAGAACATCTAAGTCTACATAGAGGGCAGACATAGAGGACTTCCATGAGGTGGGTCCTCATACAACATGGAGGAGACGTAACCTTTTCATCAGAGAGTTTTTTGAGGCTCTGGCTAGCTTCCCCAGAAGGGAATCCCTTGCTGGCTTCTCTGTCAAGTGTAAATCCAGCTGCTAGCACTGTGAACAGAAGGGAGACTGGAGTCTACTGCGCCCCATTCAGACTGTCAATGGATTTCTTATGTTTTTTATGGATCCCTCCACTGTGCCAGATTTCCCTAGACCAGATCTCTGGCTCGGCTTTTAGAGAACACAGTCCTTTCTAGTTTGGTCAGGTGTGGGACACTCCTCTGTTTTCCCTCTCTATAATCATGCTCACCTAATTTCTACTCCGTTCCCTCACCAGCTAAGGCACCTGGCACCTCTGATCCCTAGGCATTTCCAGAAGCTGGCAAAGCGGCCTGCCAAGCTGTCTTGTTTCCTTTTCCTCCCAGCTTGCGTTTCCTTCTTATTTTAATGCTGTGCCAGAACAGCCACCATTCATTGGTGTGCTTGCTCTCTTCTTATCTCCACAAACATTATTGACATATCTTTACCAACATCTTCTGCTCTTCTGTTTTCTTAGTCCTTTGAAGTTTAAGACTTCTTCGTGGTTTTCAGGTGTTTTCATAGGGTTTAAGATGCCATATTTAACCCAAACTACCATCTTGACACTTTTCACTTAACTTTACATCGAAGGCTGACTCCTCCACACTAAGCACTAAACCTTCCAAAGCTTCCCTGTGGTATATCGACCCATTAACCCAAGACTGGAATTAGACCATGAGTCTGCATTCACTATATCAGCAACACTGTACAAAATTCCTTTCACGTGAAGTGGTTACTTGGTCTTTCTCTCTCTGGTACTTTCCTTAAGATTTACTTCTAGGATAATATTGCTAAATTTTTATTTCAGTTATTGACACTTATTACCTGATTGATTTCCAGAGCGAGGGTTCTAAATCACTCCTCTCCTCTGAAATGAGGTTATCACCACATGGGCTTTATCCTTCCATCACCAGCATCATCAGAGGTGTTATCCATTCTTAAATCTTTGCCAGCTGTGTCTCATTATTGTTTTAATTTGCATTCTCTGCTGATAAGTGCCATTACACGTTTTCATGTATTTATTAGTAGCATATATCTTCTGTTAGTTGCTTCAGAGCCAGACCTATATTTTCCCTAGTAGATTGCTAAATTTGTGTGTGTGTGTGTGTGTGTGTGTGTGTGTGTGTGTGTGTGTGTGTGTGTGATTTATAGTGTGTGGAAGCAGTTGTGATCACCTATAATTTATAATTAATGAAATCTGTTGGCCCATTTACCATTTATTCTTATTGTAGAACTTCCCACTTTAATTACCAATGTTCTTAAGGTATCTGCACATACAGAAGCCAAAGGGATGGTGGATGCCTTCTTCTTCAGTTACTTTTTCAACCTCTTTCTGAATCAGGGTCTCTTACTGAATCCGGAGTTCACCGTTCCTGCAATGCTGGATGTCTAGTGAGCTCCAGAGATCTGCCTGCCTCTGGGTAGCATCCCTGGGTTTACAGATATGCACAGTTACTTTTGGTTTCTACATATGTGCTTGGGATATGAAGTCAGATCTTTATGCTTCTGCAATGAGCACTTTATGCACAGAGCCATCTCCTTGGCTCCAAGATTCTCTGTGTAAAGTCTCCATTTTTTTAAAAATACCATTTTGTGTGTATGTAGATTTATAAAGAACATCTTATGCTTCATTATTTGTCATATCTTTTTGCTTATCCTATTTATTTCTCATGTAAAGAATTTTTCCATCACTCTTTTTCTTAATATTGAGACGTCTACCTTCCCATTCCAGGAAAAAAAAATGAATGCTATGCTATAGTTTCAGCCTCTTTAGAAGTATAAATATGTTTGGAGTTGTTTTTCCTCTGACCTTTCATTGGTATTCTCATCTTCCATTGACAAGGTGACCATTGATCACATGATTTGTCAGTTCCTCAACTGTTGTGCAAGTGTGATCATATCCTAAATTCTTACTATTAATGAAGTCTGTGGACCCCATTTACCAACTGAGTCTTATTGTGGAATCTCCCACTTTAATTCCCAATGTTCTTAAGGTAGATTCTAGTGTCTCCTAGAGAAATGCCTGCCTTGCTGTTCCTCTTGACTCTTATTATTTTTGAGCTCTCTCCTTCCATTTATTATTCAAGATGAACTTTAGAATACTTGGGGAAGTTTCAAGAAAACAACAGGGGCACCATGATTTCGATGAGCATTTCATTAAGCATGCACATTCATTTGGGAAGTATTAAAGTGCTGACAGCATGCCCTGCTCCTCTCTGGGAAGCAGACACCTATTTCTCTGCATCCAAGGCTTCTTTCTTACCTCCTGCTAAAATTTTACTGAGTTCTTCATACAGCGTCAGCATAATTACTCAATATGTTTATTCCTGGATGTTTTTATATGTCAATGTTATACTGAGTGACTTTTACCTTCATATTTTCTAACTAATTATCACTCTTAAAGCAGAAAGTTATTACTTGCCAAATGTTTATTTTATATTGCGTCAATTCACTGGGTTCTCATTGTTCCTCTGGTTGTCTCAGTTGCTCTAAGTAGCCTTCTTTCTTGTAAAAATGATTTCTTTTGACAACACAGTAATGTCCATCTCTTTTCTACAACATTCTTGAATCACATGGTAGTAAGCTGGCACCAGTAGAACTGTAGATAATATTGTGATGACCCTAGTCAAGGCAAACACCTCTACAGTAGGGAACACAATTGTTCATATGTACTGAGGAGTTCCTTTTTGTTGGTGACTTTACCGGGGGATTTAGGTGTGTAAATTCCTTAGATCCGTCCACTCATTGGAAAAGAAATTTACTACCTGGAATTTCTTCTGGAAAATGAGGAACCTGAAACTTTGAAGTAGAAATATATGATAAATCACTCAGCTACTAATGACTCAAATAGACTAGAGCAATGATAATACTTGCTGGTAGTGTATTTTTAGTATTTCAAGAAGTCCTGTGAATTGGGGTGGGGATTTTGAGAGGATGACTATGACGAGAGGCTGTGATGATGGCTGGGTCAGTCAGTTTGGCATGCAAGCAAATGGATTTGAATTCGGATCCCTACCATCCATATAAGATGCCAGTAGAGGATCGTGCACCTCTAACTGAACAACAACGGGGATGGAGAGACAGGAGAATCCCTGAGTGTCACTGGTCAGCCAGGATAGCTGTATCAGCAATCTTCAGGTTCAATGAGAGGCCTTATTTCAAAAAATGATGGAGAGAGAGATTGTGGAAGATATCCAGTGTTCTCATCTGACTTCCACATGCACACAAGCGAACTACACACACACACACACACACACACACACACACCATGACTAAGAGGTTTTGTCTGTGTTTAGTATTTGTTGTGCTTCTTTGTTTGATTGATTGATTGTTTGGAGAGAGGATGTGAATTAAAGGGGAGAAGCGAATGCTGGTCAGACACCATGTAGACACAAGTACATTAATGATGCAAGCAATGTATGCTGTAAGGTGTGCTCCTTACCTCAAGATCAATGAGAAAAGAAAAGAAGTTACTTCAAAGACCAAGACACAGAACAACTATGATTACTGTGTTTCACTTTCCAAATTTCAGTTTCTAGGTTTTCTGAGAAAAAGCATTTGGGTCTCATGAGCTCTGATATACATCACTGAATATCTATGCGAACGGTGGTGTTATGGTGGTTCGGGCTGTGTATGTCTCATCCTGGTAAGCAGCTGAGCTGGATGAGAGTGTTCCTCCCTTTCTAGTAAGGAGAAAAAGGGATCCAGCAATGCTAAAAATAAAGTCTCTTAGAGTGCTACACAAAATTATGTATTTCTGCAGCATATGCCCAGATTACTCACTGTGTAATAGCCCTGCCGGACTCCCACCGCTGCAAGAAGCCCATGCCCCGAGCATTCCGATCAGCTCAGGAAGCGTGAACATCTTGCCTTCCCACCAATAATTTCATTGTTGGCCTTGGTAGGAGAAACTTTCTCTCCCTTAAAAATGATTACATAAAGACTTAGCTCATTTTTCTATTCTCTTTGTTTCCCTCTGTGTCTCTGTCTCTCTGTCTCTCCCGTGTAGGGTCATGTCTGATGTGTGTCACTATACAAACGTGTAAGTGCATGTGCATGTGTCAGCCAAAAGCAAAGTCTAGTGTTGTTTCTCAGACACCGCACAGCTTATTTTATTTTATTTTCATTTTATTTTCATTTTGAAACAGCATCCTGCTCTGTCCTAGAACTCACCATGAAGGCTAGGCCAGCTGGCCACCACACCCCAGGAATCTGTGTGTCCCGTCCCAGTGCTGGGATTATAAGCACCATCATACCTGGTGATTTTTTGTTTTGTTTTGCTTTGTTTCTTAATTTTATTTATTTAGTGTATGTATTTTCTTTATTAATTAATGATGCCTGCAGAGGGCATCAGATACCCCTGTAGATGGTTGTGAGCCACCATGTGGTTGCTGAAAATTGAACTCATGACCTCTGGAAGAGCAGCCATTGAGCCATCTCACTAGCCCAATTTGTTTTTTAATATGTATTCTAGAGATTGAGTTTGGATCTATGAGTTTGTAAGACAAGCACTTTACCCCTGAGTTGTCTCCCCTGCCCAAGTTTTTAGCAAAACATGTCAGTCACTTTTAGGAAGAGGACAGTGGATTGGAAATAATTAGGGATGGGGCAGGAATAGTGGCACATGTCTATCACTTCAGCAATCTGGTGGTAGAGGCAGGAAATCTGAATTTGAGATCAATGAGGGCTACATAGAAAGTTTGAGGCTAGCCTAGGTGATACAGTGACACCTTGCTTCAAATCAACAAGAAGTAGAGAACACATTTTAAAAATTAGGAAAATGTACCCTTAACCAGTGAACAGATATGACGCTCTGTCTGAACCCAAAGCCTAGCCCTGTACTCCACATTCTTGTCTGGCCGGGAAAGGCTCTTTCCCTGAAAACCCTCTGGGTATTCATTGGATGATCGGTACTAATAGTGTAGCTGCCATTTCCTTGGTAGGGCTTTCTTGAGTTTGGAAAAGGATTATAAGTGGGAAAGGGCTTTTGAAAAACTGAAATACACTTGACATGTGTAAGGAAAGATCCAACAGTTCTCGGCACGCGCTCCCTAAAGAGCAGTCATATTTATTGCTCAGCCGAACTCCTCTGAAAAAGACAAACAGTCATCAACAGTAATGGAGTTCTGCCGAGAGCCGGCCGATTCCATTTCAATTCAAAGCCCTGGAGGCAGCAAACTTTCAATCCAGGCACTGCCCCTGATTGTGGAGTACATGAGTCTGTTTCCCCAATGTACGCAGCAGGCATTTTAAAAGATCGTATTCTCCTATCAGGCAGCGATCCTCAGAACGCAGAGGCTGGAGGACAAATGACCTATTTTACATGGACTTGATGAGAGGCCTTGGAGAGCGATGCCACGGGGTCCCGGGGCCACTTGATAACTCAAGCTTTGGGTCAACACGTGCCTTCTGCTTCTTCAGTCCCCTTGGCCAGTCATTTCTTTAGAGTCATACAGTGGCTCTGTGTACTGGGGACTGAGCTTAAATTGAGCTTGAGACAGGGGCCAAGAAATGATTGAGTAGTGAATTAGACAGAAAATTGTGCCTTTTGTGCCCTAAGTAAGAGAATTGCAGCATTCAACCAGCTGCTGCAACTCGAGTATTTCTCACAGCTTTTGACATCTTTTCTAACAGGGAGGATTTGATGCAAAGTATATCGGCCTTCTTAGAAACTGCGAAATGCCTTTCCTCCGCTTTAAAAATCTGCCTGCCTTGTCTAGAATGGTCCTTAGCTAACATGATGGTTAATCATTATGAATTTGACTGGTTTTAGAATCTCCCTAGGAGACATATTTGGGGGGGGGCGGTTAGGATGTTTCACAGAGAGGTGAAACTTTGAGAGATAGACCCACCCAAAGGTGGGTGGCACCTGAGATGCTGGGCTATGGGATGGTGCCAACCACATAGCAGATGCATTCAGTAATCTCTGCTTCCTGAGTATGGAAGGATGCAATGGGAACAGCTACATCATGCTCCTGCAACTATGCAGTCCTGAAAACTGTGAGCTAAAATATGTCCTTCTTTCCTTCCTTCCTTCCTTCCTTCCTTCCTTCAAGCTGCTTCTTCTCAAGCAGTTAGTCACAGTAATGAGAGAATTAACCAAATATAGCTAACTTAAACACGGATGGTAACCTGTAGGTGTTTGGGCTGTGATTTTAGAGGCAGGGATTATGGGAGTTGCCACTCTGTCTGAGACCGCTGAGCATTCATTAGAGCCAAAGGGGGTTCAGGAAACTGGATGGGGAAATGCTAAGAAAATTAAGGGAAGGTAAATGTGTATTTCAGCGTCTTGGGGATTGTATAAGACATTTCCCATCCCAAGAAGTACTTTGAGTCAAAGTAGAAAACTAAATGCCTAGACTCATTTATTTGTGTGTATTCAGCTGTGTATGAGTACAGTTTGTTGGTCCTGGCTGATGGGGGTACTACTGATCAGACATGAACTTGATGCCAGCACATGTAATGACTAAGCTGGCACTGTGTATGGTGTTGTGCTTGGCTCTCAGGAAGGAAACAGGTAAATGATATTCCAGTATTGACATCTCCGATCCCACACAGTGAAAAAGAACCAGTACAGGCATATTTTCTTATCTGAAATGCTTGAGAGGCAAAATCTTTGGGAGTCTGTATTATTTTCAGATCTCATAGTATTTTAATATCCATAATAAGATATCTTAGATATGGGACCTCTGTATACCAAAATGAAATTTGTTTGTTTTTTTATAGCTCTTCATACAACATTTGCTGGAGATAATTTTGTAGAGAATTTTTAAATAATCCTATACATTAGGGGACTGCAGAGGTGGCTTAGAAGTTAAGGGCACTTACAAGTCTTGCAGAGGATCCAGATTTGGTTCTCAGTAGTTTAGTAGGAAATTCATAATCACCTGTACCTTTAACTCAAGGGAAATGTGATGTCTTCCTCACCTAGTCTCTATGAGCACACACACACACACACACACACACACACACACACATACACACACACACACACATACACACACACACACATACACACACATACACACACACACATACACACACACACATACACACACACACATACACACACACACTCACACACACACACACACACACACATACACTCACACACACACTCACACACACACACACACACACACACATACACTCACACACACACACATACACACACACACACATATACACACACACACACATACACACATACACACACACACTCACACACACACACACACACACATACACACACACACACATACACACACACATACACACACACATACACACACACACACATACACACACACACACATACACACACACACACACACATACACACACACACATACACACACACACACATACACACACACACATACACACACATACACACACACACACATACACACACACATACACACACACACACACATACACACACACACACACACACACACGAGAGAGAGAGAGAGAGAGAGAGAGAGAGAATACCAAAAACATAAAAAGTTTCGTGATGTATAGTTGTCTAACTTGTGGTAATCATGTTAGTGCTTAAATGGACTTGGATTTCAAAACATGTCACACTGAAGATTTTCAGATCAGGGATGCTCAGCCTGTAGATGAGAAACACTGAAGACTTTGGTAGCCTTTCTACGTGATCTTTGGCTTTTTGGGATAGCCATAAAGCATAGTGAGTACAAATTAGCTTAAGAGCAAAGCAACAGTCTGGCAAGGCCTTTTGCTGTCCGGCACACTGCACAGCTTACCCACAACACAAGTATCAGTACCTGTCTCAAATCATGCTCTGCAAACACACGCTTTCGGTTTACTTCTCTGGGTCTCTGTCACCCCGTTTTCGACCCTGGACTTCTCTCCATCATCTTCACAAACCTAGATAGCCCAACTCTGGGATCTTCAGAGTAAAACTATCATTTTGGCTCAGAAATATGTGGACAGCGCATTTGGAGTCCAAAGGATATTAAATTGATATATAAAAAGAGGATACAAAGGTGAGGTGAGTAGGGTGATAGAGACAGGTCTGGGAAGAGTTAGGGAGAGGACCTGGGTGGATACAATCGAAATAAATTGTAGGAAATTCTCAAATAATTAATGAAAATATCTATTGGAGTAATGCCGAATAAGCAAATGCCACACATTGCTAAGAAACCCATCGAGCACGCCATCTTTCTGGCCTTTGCTATTACTTTTGATACCTTTAGTCACATTTCTTCCCAGTCTCTCAGCCGTCACTCCCACCAGAGCCTTGTGATGCTGGGTTTTAACTCTTTGCTCACTCTAAGTTCACCCTGACAAAAAATAATGGATGAAACTCCAAACCAGTGTCCAGTACCTTAGTTCACTCAAACATGCTCATCAAACATGGCTGTTGGCAAGATACCAACCACTCTCCCAAGTTCATTATGGGTATATTTTAACCTACACCCCATTACAACTATGCAAGACAGGTACTGCCATCCCCTCATGCATGAGAGAACTGATTCAGAAGGCAAAGTACGACATTTACAGTGATCCGCCTGAAGAATGATCTATGACATCCACCTTGACTGCTATGCTATTTTACCTTTTTCCCCATCTGGGTTTCACCCCCAGGGCTTGGCTGCAAGTTGTAATCTTTATAATAAGGAAACAGTAACTGTGTAATGATGATGGGCATAAGTGGTTAGATCATTGGGCTGGTGAGCCCTGTCTAGAGCCTCCTGGAAAGTTCTAGGCGGTAGAGTTAAGGTTAAGGAGCAGATCTGGAGACGGTTCAGCGAAGTCAGGAAGATGGAAATGAAGAATGATACCTAAGGATGCAGGTTGCTCAGCCTTGAGAAGCAAAAGCTGAAGGCTGCTTTCATAATGATCTTCAAGGCCAGGAAGGCTGATGTCTGGGGACATTGACTGAACTGTTTTTCTCCACCTCCGGGGAGGATGAAGGAGCAGAACCAGGCCTCTGTAGCTATAGGTACAGTTTAAAGCTGCCACAAGAAAGAATTTCCTTAGCCTAAGAATCGTTTGTTAGACCTAGGAATGAGTTATGGAGACAGGCAATATTACGTTATCCATCTTTAGCCTTTTGGACTTGCCTCTGCTCAGAGTGGGGGAGCAGGTGGGGGCAAAACCAAACAGTCCCAAGGTCTCTCCCAGTCTTATGAATCTATAATATTTGAATCGAAGAAATAAATCAAGTACTTCCCCTTTCCCTGGTCCTGTGGATGAATAAATAAATAGATAAATGATTATAGCTCATATTTAAAGGCAACAACAAAAAAAATGATTTTTAAAATGTAAGCAACAGAGGTTTCTCATAATACCTTGGCCTAGCCTGAAATTTGATAATTGATTATAAATATGAACTCCTACAGCTTAATTTAATTTTATCCAACTCTTTCTAAATGTCACCCAGCACTTAACATATAGTCAAGACATGTCAGGTCGTTTCCTTACGTGCTGATTTGAGCCAACTATCACCATCTCCTCATTCATGAAGCAGATTTCTCTAAACATAAGCTAACCTCAAATTATGAGCCACTGTTAATGCCTGATGCCAGGGAAAATCCTCCCAGCAGCAGAAAGTCATGTCAAATCTATGTATTTATTTCCCTATCTCCATGAAGACTGAAACACAAAATAGTGATAAAAAGGGAAGCTGAGACTACATAGGACTATTTTATCCTTGTTATCTTTTAGCAGCATGATTATGTAGGATTTTTGGTTAGTAGAAGTTAAGTCTCACAGTTATACAATGCTTACCTTGAACATTGGTCTTTCCTTCATTCATTACTAACAAACAGACATTTTTCTCCTCCATTTTGTTTGTTTGTTTCAGTATCAGATTTTTGAGAATTTTGCACAACGTGTTTTGATCATTCGTCTTTTCTTAAGATTTACTCATGTTTATTTTATGAATATAAGTGTTTTGCCTCCATGTATGTATATCCACAGCTGCATGCCTGATCCCTGGAGAGGCCAGAAGAGGGTATCAGAGCCACTAGAATAGTGGTTCTTAACCTATGAGCCACGGCCCCTTTGGGAGGTCGCATATCAGATGCCCTGCATATCAGATATTTACATTCTGATTCATCGTAGTAGCAAAATCACAGTTCTGTAGTAGTAACAAAATAATTTTATGGTTGGGAGTCAGCACAACATGAGGAAGTGTGTTAAAGGGCTGCAGTGTTAGGAAGGTTTAGACCCACTGTACTGGAACTAGAGTTACAGGTGGTTGTGAATGGCCATGTGGGTGCTGCGGACTAGACTTGTAAAAACAGAAAATGTTATTAACCTCGGAACCCTTTCTCCTTTCTTCTTTTAGACAGGAGGAAGCTGTTCTGAGAAGTGAGAAATTTGCTTGAAGCCACATAGCCAGGACCAGCTGACCTCCAGGCAGGGCGGACAGTTTCTAAGGTGACAGTTTTTGTCGTGCCCAATTTTGGGCACTGGGATTTTATAGTCTGGCCTAGCTTCCCAGGGGGCTCTTTCACCATGTGTGGCATCCGCTAGGCACTGGGAAGCCAGCTTTTAACACCTTTAAGAACTTGGATGATTTAATATTCTTGGGGTATCTGTATAAAGGAGACAGCTATTTCCATGCTGAGCACAGAGTAGCCATGAACAGGAAAAGTCCAGACTCTAGTTTAGTCTTAGACTTGCAAGGTTCTGCTTCTCCCAAAAAAGAAACTGCTTCACATGCCATCTACTGTGTGACGTCCCCTCTGTCCCCACCTCCCAATGGGTGGCTACAAGCTTCAGTACATACTGCTTGGGCCTCATTCCCATGGACGCAGAAATCTCTAGGGCATGCTAGCTTCAGAGTGTGATCAATCCGTACAAGGATAGATAAGGAGAGGAGCCAAGTGACCTCAAATTTCTTCAGGATAGTTATCTTATCTACCTACCTCTTGTACAAAATGGGATAGTATAGTATAGTTCCTAATATAGATGTAGCTCCTGACATAGGTAGAGCTCCTAATGAGTCTGTAAGTTACTGCAAGGCAGCTGCACAAAGCTGCCCTTGATTAGGAGAAAACATCATCAGTGTTAACTCCTTTCCATTTTGGTACCATATGTCTTCACTGGGCTTGCTTATCTTCCTAGCATAACATACTGTGTATACTACAAACTCTTAATTATCTTAGTTACTATCCACCTTGTCATACCCCTCCCTCCCTCCCTCCCTCCCTCCCTCCCTCCCTCCCTCCCTCCCACCTCTCTCTCTCTCTCTCTCTCTCTCTCTCTCTCTCTCTCTCTCTCTCAAAATTTCTTATCAGATGATAACACCCATCTCAACCTTGGTACCGTCTTATAGCCTTATTTTGGCATGGGTCTATTAGCAAATCTGTCTTCTTTCCTTGGTGTACCCTGTCCTTACCTAAAGTTCTAAAGCAGCTTAACTGGGTTTCCACCCTCCACTCCTCTCATACACCCCGTCATCCTCCACACCAAAGTTTGGACGGTCTTTCTAAAAGACACATTTCTGAAACATAAATGCATCATCTCTGCCCCTCCCTTGGACACTCAAGATACTAATCCTAGCTGTTTAGGTCTTTTCTCCTGCCTGTCTACTTAACCTATATTGCTGGGTCTTGTTCCACTCTGAATGGCTGGCACCATAGGACAATTGGCTGTTTTTTTCAACACGTATTTTAGCCATTCATCTCCTTCTCTCTCTGGTGTTTTCTGTCTCTTGACCTTAAGGGACATTCTAGTTCTCCTGGGATGTCCCTTGCTTGCTTCTTCTTTATTGAGTAAATAGTATCATTTCTTCCCTGCACCCTTCAAGGCTGGCCTGGAGGCAGCTCCTCCACTCACCTATGGTACTGAGCCTACATGGGTTTCCCCCATAGTAATCATAGTTATAAGTACCTGCTATGCTCTCCTTACCAGGACTAAGGCAACCTATCAAGTTTTTCACCTTTGTTCTTAGATATGGTCCCCACATAGTAGGTAACTACTCAAACAATGCTAAATGGTCCTTCTTATAGTTATAATAGGTAAGTAATAGCAGCCACACACTATGAACCTAATGAGTCACTAAACAACAGTTGTTAAAGTGTTCTAAACATTTTCCCTAAATTACTTCATTTAATCCACACAATCTTATATAGTAGCTGCTATAATTATCCCCACTTCACACATCAGAAAATTAAAGCAGAGAGAGGGACTTTAAATGTTACCAGAGTTACACAACATTAGTAACTTGGGCCACCAAATTTTGATGAAACTCAGAATTTTGGCTTAGAATTGTTGTTTCTTGTTAGTATATATAATTATACACAGCGAAATTTCACTAGAACAATTTAATACATGTATATAATGTATTTTTGATCACATGTACCCAGTGGTTCCCTTATTAATCCTCCTGTTCTAATGCCACACAAAGAAGGGTATTCTCATGAAGTTGTCTATGAAGGTTTGCATCACGCGTTCTCTGGGAATATGAAGGCGTAGGAAAGAGTTATATCAAAAGAGCCCAGGAGGGGAGAAAAATGAAAAGGGTCTGGTAGATGGCAGTCCCTGTTGCTCACTGAGAGTTCTACAACTTGGGTATTCACTTCCCATCCCTCTTCAAGTGTAAAATCAAGGCCTCGAAGCTAGATCATGTCTATACTTCCTTACAGATCAAATATTCAATTCCATTCAGTTCAGCAAACATCCACCCAGGGTTTACTGTGAGACAGACTCTGTGATGGACCTCTGCCCTTGAGGAATTCATCTTCTTGTGGAAGACAGGCACAGACAAGACAGGCAATATTGATAGATTGGTTCAAAATGGCCACACAGCAGCTATATGGGTTATTTTAGAGGGAGCCACCAAGATAGTGAGTGTGCCATGCACCTGGAATATCAGTTACTTGGGAAAATAAGTATACAATTCCAAGAATTTGAGATTTTTAAGGCCAGTCTGGATGACATAGCAAAAACAGCTTGTCTCAAAAAAATGAATTAAAATACATTGACTAAATAAAAAAATATATATACCCCCAAACACAACATTCTCCATAAATGAGTCATTTTGCCCTTTGATATCTTCTGACAAGTGTCCAGACAAATGAAGAATGATCACGGCATCATCCAAGCATCAGTACCTCAGTTGATGAGAGGAGAAATGATGTACCAGTTCAAGTTAGTCTGCCATTGGCCCCCAGGTTCTCTGGAGGAAGGAGCCACTACTCTCTCTATTCCTCTCAGAGTTGGCAGACCTCCCAAGAGCCAGGAACAGTGACTTTGACACAGCTGTTGTTGGTTTTCCGGTATGGGCTATATGCTTAACTGGATTTTCAGATTTACAGTTGACTTTAGAAATTGCATCTAGCTCATTTCCAACTCCACGGGTAAGCCAGTTCACTTAAGGCGAACGGCATCCAATTAAAACGCATTCCGAAGAAATAAGTACACGAGGCATTTTGCCCATATCTTATTTATGCTCAAAGCAAACTATTGGGGGGACTTCTCAAGGACCAAGCCTATTACATCATTGTGAGGACAAAGAATTCAAATTTTTAAGAAGTGCACGAAGCAGATAGAATTTAGAAGCACACTCTAACCGTCAGCTCATTAAAAAGCATAGAGGATTCAGGGGCGTGCCAAACAGGTCCACTTCTGATTTAAGCATCTCAGTTGATATGTGACCTTGGGTATGTCTCATCCATGTAGGACACAACATAACAAGACAGATGACATGAGAGTGAGGACAGCAGACAAAAGCCATGGATTGTTGGAAAGACAACAACAGAAGCAGGTAAAGTAGTTAGTAGGTGGTGCCCTCTAAGTGTCAGTTTCCCCAGCGGCACAACAGGGACAGATTCCGTCAGAGCAGTGGGAAGAAATCGCAGTTTAGCTCAGTGCCTGATCTAAAAGAAGGGTTAAAAACTAAACTATTTAAAACAATTTATTAATGTCTTAATGATTCAGAGATTGATTATTCCATTAGAAAACCCTCATGCTGTTTCCCTCTCTCCCTCTTGCTTCCTGCCTGCCCACACCACAGCTGCTTACCAGCTATTATTCCATATGATTAAAAAAGGAGAAGAAATTCCACTCTTATGACAGAGCAAGCTTGTGGAAAGAACTCAAACACCAGAGTCCAACATGCCTGAACGAGATCCTGGCTTTGAGAGGGACTATGTTAACTTCCCTGCACCTCAGTTTCCTCATTTAAAAATGTGAAATAGTATGCATACCTTTGAAACACACACACACACACACACACACACACACACACACACACACACACACACCTTGTAGCACAGTGAATACTGAATCTTAGGTAGAAAGTGCTTAGCCTTCAACATTTGGCTAAACTAAACCTTAACATCCACCATAATTTAAGGCTCTTAAAAAATAATAACTTCACTCTTTAATCTTTTCCCTATACCTACATTGTAAAAGTGTATGAGACTAAAGTCTCATCAGTATAACAAAAGCCACCATCAAGAATGATATGAGTATTGGTGTAAGTGGGGTGATTTCATGCATGTGGTAACCTTGTATAGCATTATAGACAATTTAAGAGTGAAGATACGACAGAGTCAAGGAATGCTGAAAGAGAACAGGAGCAGGTGAAAGGGTAGGCTGTACCCTGTGACAGTCTTTCTGGGACTGAGGGTCATGAGGATCAAAGCAGAGATGGGTTGTCCTTTCTCTAACCATTAGCACCACCAGCTCTTTGGAAGAGTTCTGGTTATTACAAGAAAAAAGACAGAACCACACAGCTGTAAGAAATGGCATCTTTAGAGGCCAAGAGCATCGAGAACATTTGTGTTATCTTTGTTTGGGAAAATTACTAAGTTGCAGATTCATGGATGCTCACAGGAACAGGTGACACACATCAATACAAACGTTTGGACTCTGTGGTTTTCGTTTAAATCTTTTACCCACAGAGCCCTCTGAGTCATCTCTCCACATCCTTCCTCCACTCTCCTTTGAAATGGAGAGGATATATAAAATGACAGCTTTCTAAAGGAAAACGTAAGCAAAAGACAAAATAATAATAATAATAATAATCTAAGTCCCTTAAGTCGTTAGCATGCTATAAAATATCTGGATATTTGCTTGAGCTCCTGATGTCTCCCCACATGTCACCCTCAGAGTAGCAAACACAGATTTGTTTTGTATGCCCCTGCTTTATAAATAATGTCCCAGTCAAAGCAGGACTCCAATTACATAGCAGGCTAGACGAGGAATTCCTGAAATGCTTTATTTAACACTGTGTTGCATAGAAGGAAGCTCACCTGTCAGTACCAATTGCACAGTTCCCTAAAATATCTATTACAGGCAGGAGAAGAGATCTTACTTTAAACGGGAGACTCATTAGGGTTTTTTATTTGTTTGTTTGTTTGGTTGGTTGGTTGGTTGGTCATTTTTTTTCTCAATGGATGGTGAATACTAACTCATCCTGAATCATCATCTTCACACAAAATGTTGTTATGAAGAAAATGTATAAAAATCACAGTTTGTCTTTAGCCAACACCAGCAATAAGAGAGGTTTTTATGCATGAACGTGTACTTTTCCATAAGGCAGTGGCATTTAGGGAGTGGCGGGGGAATCCCTGGCATTGCTCCTTGATGTTGTTGTCTAATTACCTGACAATGGAGTGGATGTGTAACAATATGCATTAAAGGTGTGTAACATGCAAAGAAAAGAGTGAGCAAAGCCATTCAGCAGGGTTCAGGAAGAGACTTCTGTTGGCAGCTTATAAGACTGGCAGTGTATAATTTTGCTAATTTGAAATATGTATTGTAACATATAAACATCACCGCTTTGCATATTTTAATGAAAACTGCCTGTGTACCAAAATGAATCCTTTAGCTGAAACTCTGCATGTACCACAGCTTTAACCTCTGATGAGTTCAGCATAAATAGAGAGGGCATGCAGGCTGCATTGAAAGAACGGCCACCTCATTAAAATAGGTTAAAACCAAGCCCTTTCTTCCAAATTACTCTAAAGCCATAGCAGAGGTCTTGTGACAGGTGTTGTATTAACTTTTTATATTGCAATGAACCTGTACTCATACAAACCAAATCTGTGTGCTTCCTTTGATATGCACCTGCAACTTGTTAATTCAAGGGCCTTTATTAAGAAGGTATAAATTTAGCAGCATCTGTATAGATTTGTAAAACCCTATCAGCTTGCTTGAGAACCTAACATCATTTTGTGTGTGTGTGATATGTAAAGAAGTCAAAACTGATGATGGTTTGTCCCAAACAGATGTGCCTGCAGATAACACAGCTCTGAAGATACACTCATGTTTATTACAGAGACTTGGGGTTAAAATAGTGGAGTAATTTGGGACCCCTCTGAGGTCAAGGACATCATTTACCTACCAACCCTTATATCTCTGAAGTCTTTTTCTCTAGTATCCTTCCAGCATAGGGGAGGTGTCGTCCATTGCTGATGCTGTCTGCACTAGTGGAGTTCACTGGTGGCAGTTAGTATCTTTCTTTGCAATCCTTTATGAAAGCAGCAGTGAGGGCAGTTCAGGGACAGCCTGTCATGGAGGAAATGCCATGCTAGAGGACGAAGGAAAGAGCAGAAGGAAGCATGTAGGCTACAGAGAGCTATCCAGCTAGCTGCCAGCTGACCAGACTAAAAGACAGCTCAGCCACAAGGGGTCCAGGGATTAGGAACCAAGCTCTGAGGCCAGTGGATCATTCTTATGCTTCTGATGTAAAGGTCAGCGGAGGGTGGAGGCCAACCCTATGGTCTAGAAATAGGTAGTTCTTTTCATCCTTTCCAAAGGTGAATGCCTTTGTGATTTATAAAGAAACACACACACACACACACACCACGAATTTGTGTTCTGTAGGATTATATCAGTGAACCAGTGAATTCTCGAGTAGATATTCTCCTTTATACAGTATAAACATGTTTCATTTGAATATGTCTCCCCCAAAATGTAGCATAAGAATTACCCAGATGCCAATAAGCATGCATTATTGAAAGGTAGATGAAGACAGATGCATTCCTACAATTGAATCCTGGTATCTTCAATCCTTGCACTCAAGGTATTCATAGTAAACACTATGAAGTCTGACTGTGAATCTCAACCCTTTCCAATGTCCATATCTAAAAAGATCTCTGGCTTCCAATTGAACCACCAAAAGGGGAGTCAAGCTAAGTCAAAGCTAAACAAGTGGCTGTCCCATGTCATAATTACTCTTCATGTAGTTGTGTCTTCTGTTCTTTAGAGCCTAGGCTCATTTCCCAGAGGTTCACATTTAACTGGGCTATGGTGGAGTTTAAAGCTCTGGAATTGTTGTTGTTGTTTTGTTTTGTTTTGTTTTTAGATAAATTTGTATTATGTAGTCCAGGCTAGCCTTGAATTCATGCTCCTCCTGCCTCAGCTTTTTAAACAACTGGAATTACAAATGAATTACATCAGGTATGATTTAACACGCATGCTTTTTATTTAATGAAAAAAAGAAGTTACATATCCTTTCATTGAGGAGACATAATTAGAATCACACAATTCATGCATGAACGTACACAAATACATAGATGTACATATCACACACAAAAACACACATAAATACACACAAACATATACACAGAGAGAAAGCAGGGAGAGAGAGACGGAGAGCCAGATGAAGCAGAGAAGGGGAGAAAGAAAGAAAAGAAAGGAAGGAAGGAAGGAAGGAAGGAAGGAAGGAAGGAAGGAAGGAAGGAAGAATCACAGAAGTCACTACAAAGAATCACTTAACGTTTCCTTAGCCTAATAATTTATCTGCTGCTGGATTCCCTCCAACTTGACAACCCTGTGCTGTGATTGGTAACCTTCTTGCAATTCTACCTATAGATATGATGACTCTTTATCCCATAGGAATGAACTTAACCTATTCTGTATTCTGAACATCCTTACAGATTCTCAAAAGATTGTGATAGCTCATACCCTCAAGTCTCTCCTGAAGACTATGCTTGGCTTTCCATGTCAAAGATTGTTAGTTTCTTTAGAAAACCACAAAAAGACAGCTTTGGGTCATTTCTCCACCCTGATGGCCAGCCTCAAATGTATTCCACAACTTCAGTGCCCCAGAAGAGACTATAATATTTCCAGTGACCTACAACTACAAATAGAGGCAAATAATCACATGCCTTCTCAGGAAGATCTTATGCAAAACCATCCACACAGTGATAAAAGCAGCATTTACAGTCCACAGACGTAAATGCCCAGTACTGTCATTTTCTTCATGAAGCTCATCTTACTTCTCCTTTACAGTCTCTGAAGTCATCACTATGCTTCTGATTTACAGAGAGATAATCTAAGAAAGATGAAGGCACTGGCCTAGGTGATTGGACCAGCAGTTAGCCCAGACCTGATTCAAATGTCTACTTCATGCTAGGCACAGCATATAATGTCAATAATGCAATAATGTCTCCTACACAGATGCCACTGTCTGTCTGGACAATCACACATCCCTGATATGGACGCACACTTAGTTCTGTTGGGACAAGGACATATAAGAAAAAGAATGATTCGTTTCCAGATGTAGGCCTCTGTCCCTAGCACTTGTCTAGCAGCCTGCCCCCTCTTTCACTGCAGCGACAGGGGAACCACACTGATTAGATGTTCACTGACATCAAAGCTGACTGGAGTGCTGAGCCAGCTCATGGAGAGTCACAGCCACCATTATATAAAGCAGAAAAGAACGCCCAGGGTTGTGTATTATCACAACATAACCTAGCCTGATCAATATATTGTCCTTAATATATAAACTTCTAAGGACAACATGACATCTAACATAGTTACAGTATAAACCACAGACATTGAATCAATCTGCAATATCTCCATAAAACAGGTTTAAATTGTGAACATAGGGATTTCTGAATAGCTAGGCTCTTACTTGCTACTCTTGCATGAAAACAGTCAGTTTTGCTTCTGCCTCTGATAACTTGTCTCACTTGATGAAGTATCAACTCTGAAAATAAGCAGGTAATCAAAGCCACAGAATGCCTCTAAAAGATCTCATGTTGAACTTCAAGAACCTTGAGTCTTTTATTTCAAACCCTCACGCCTCTTAATGTCTCACTCTTGAGACATTGCTTTGAGAGTGTTCCCGTTTGTAGGGTTTTCAAATGCAAGTGCTTACCCTGTTCCCTGTTCCATGGGTTGCATTGTATTAAACTCTAAGTGGGAGTCTTAATCCTCAGCACCTTGAAACGTGACCATATTTGGAGACAAGGGTTTTACAAAGATAATCAAAGTTAATGACGTCATTGGAGTAGGCTCTGGCACAGTGTCACCTGCATCCTCATAAAAGGGGGAGAGCTGGGCACGAAGACAGATGCATGTAACAAGGTCATGGGCAAGAGAGGCTGAGGTCAAGATGATGCACTTTCTAGCCTGTTTTATAAAGACTACCAGTAAATACTGGCAGCTTGGAGATATAGTGGACCAGATTCCTCCCTTGGAGTCCACAGAAGGATCCAAGCCTGCTTCCATCGAGGAGACAGCAATGCATCACTGGTGTTTATCCATCTCGACGGTAGATCCCTCTCTAGCATCCTTCGCAGACCATTGTATCCTTCTTTCAAAATACATAGAATTTAATTTTTAGTAGATGGATCCAGGCACATTGGTAAGTGCTTTTTGTCTATACTTCCTTGCCTCTGAATAAACAATACATGTTTATTATATTGGGAGTTGGGCCCCCAGTGAGTTGGTTTAGCTGCCAGTACCATAGAGAAAATCATATCAAATTGATGTCAAAAAGTAATGGAAAACTCTCACTACTTTTCCCTCAAGATAAAGCAACATATTACAAACATGCTGACTAATAAGAAATGGAAAAGATTTTGGAATTTGTAACACTTCCCTTATGAAAAAGTTGCATATAAAAACTCATAAAAGGAAAATTCTATACTAAGTGAATCAGTCAATCCTCCCTTGATTTTAAGGCAAATTCCTTTCACTTACAGGATAAATGTGGGTGGATACTTCATTTAATGACTAAAACCATAAAGTGATTTCCGGGAGAATTAACCGCACACTCTACGGTGCTGGAAGATGCTGGAAGCAGGCACTCTGCTCTCTGAGAGGCATATCTTCAGTCTGACAGGAAAGATGAAAAGTAATTGTCGTGGAGGGCTCAGGAGGACCTTGAGCAAAAAGTGCAGAAAGCCAGGGAGTCCTTAGGCACAGGAACAATGTGTTGGTCTTTCTCACACATAGACTGTTACACACATTAGTACTTAACTTCGTGCAAAACTACAGAAGTCAGCACTGCTTGTTTTACTATATATTGCAATTTAAATCTGCATTAGTGAAATCTTCCAACCCAGGAAGGCAGGAACAGTACATATCTGTCCCCCATGAATCATGTAGCCGTAGTTCTATTTTTGTTTTTGCATTTTGCTAGGCAATAACAGCAGCACAAAAGTCTAATGATCTACTGAGGCCACACTCTCAGAGGTATCTGGATATTGACTCGAAAGAAGAAAAAGAAAAGCTCTCATTGAGAGCTGTAGATCTGAAACACACCTCTGGCCCTACAACTATTGTATTTCAGCAGAAAACTCAAGTGTAGGGCTCACGTTCACTGCTTCATGGGGATAATTATGCTGCCATTCTCTCTATACAGTGTCTAAATGGAACTGCACACTTTTACAGGCTCCTGGCCGATGGAAGACCTGTGATTGGCAGAAGCAACTCTAGTATGCTCACAGCCTTCATCTTGCCCTGAGTGGGTGCCAAGATTCATCTGTGTTTGTTCCCAATCCTGTTTATGCCAGTACTGCTGCTAATGTAATTACATAATTTAATCAAATAATTATATCTACAAAATATGAGTTTGCATGGAATGGGACTTGTTGCTTTTATAAAAACAAGTCCAGTGGTTTCTTCTTTTTGGAATGACACCATAAAAAAATTTTGCTATAAAAGAATCACTCTAGGGAAGCCCCAGCTCATACAAACTGCCAGACTCCAAAGTTATGATGTCATTAGCATCTGTTGACTCCTAATTCATTCTACCTGAAACTGAAATTGTAAAGGCTCCACTTTAACATTTCCAAGATTGCATGGGAAAGTCTTGAGAATACCACCCCAATGGCTCATAGCCAGAGCAACAGCCGTGCCTCCATAGCAACAGAGTGGCAAGTTAATATGCATTTGCGTGCCTTAAACAACAGCTGAAAGGTCTATACTGTGTGTGATTTATGATTCCCCAACTTGATCAGTTTGCAAGATTAACTGATCATGTGCCTCTTTCAATTACATAGACTATGACTTTTTTTATATAAGAAAAAAACAAACAAACAAACAAACAAAAGGCAGACAGACTTTTGTCCTAACCTACATACAATAAACAGAGGTCAAAAGAAATAGATTCAAATGTTCAAACTGAGAAACAGACTCATTCTAGCCCTTAAGTGAGAAGCAGCCTAGCTGTGACTATAACTGTGTGAATCTATAGATTCACATGTACCTGTCAATTAATTACTGCATGACACGGCTGAGCTTTTCTGTAACTATAACAATGCCACATGCCTATCATTGGAAGGATTTAGAAGACACATATTGACAGAAATCAGATGACTTACCCACTGTGTCTGAATTACCTACATACGTCTAAGAACAAAGCAGAAAATTATAAGATATCATAAAATAGAGACCTCAGTTTTCCTCTCCAGATGAATCTGTCCCTCATTCAGAAAAAAATTAAATCCAACACCAAGCAACTGGAGACCTTCCACCCTTCCCAATTCAGTGTAAAAATAGCTTTAGCCTTCTAGTATGTTTATATCCTGTTCCTGACTCTGCGGTGGACTGGACATGAAAAGTCTCAGATATTAGAGTACAGACCTGGTAAATATTAAGCACAGTAGAGAGGACATCCAGAGTGCTCTCTTAAAAGAACTTGCTATAAACAAGATCACCAGTTGTCTTAGTCAGGGTTTCTATTCCTGCACAAACATCTTGACCAAGAAACAAGTTGGGGAGGGAAGAGTTTATTTAGCTTACACTTCCACATTGCTGTTCATCACCAAAGGAACTAAGGACTGGAACTCAAGCAGGTTAGGAAGCAGGAGCTGACGCAGAGGTCATGGAGGGATGTTACTTAGAGGCTTGCTTCCCCTGGCCTGCTCACCTCGCTTTCTTATGGAACCCTAGACTACCAGTGCAGAGATAGTACCATCCACAAGCAGCCCTCCCCCTTTGATCACTAATTGAGAAAATGCTTTACAGTCAGATCTCATGGAGGCACTTCCCCACCTGAAGCTCCTTTGTCTGTGATAACTTCAGCTTGTGTCAAGTTGACACAAAACCAGCCATTACACCAGTCATATGCCCCCATTAAAAAAATAACTGATAAGCTGATGGGTGGAGTAGAGAGGCAGATCTTATGAGTACACACGAGGAGTGGCTAATGAAATCTGTACAGCAAGCTGGAAGCTTCTTCTCTCACCCTAACACCTTCCAGTTGTCTGAAAACTTGGCCACATTGTCTGATGTAGACACTTTTTTGATTGACGATGAAACTCCAAATACTCCTAAGGGCGATATGAAAAGGCTTGCTCACCTAACACTAAAGGAGAAGTCTTTCTATAGTCACCCAAGAGAGTGAGACTCTCAACAACCAGTCCTCGAAGTACACAACAAGAGCATCTCAGAAGAGCTTGGATCAGAG
This sequence comes from Mus musculus, assembly GCF_000001635.26. Classification (NCBI taxonomy): domain Eukaryota; kingdom Metazoa; phylum Chordata; class Mammalia; order Rodentia; family Muridae; genus Mus; species Mus musculus. The sequence goes on from NC_000071.6 coordinate 51,760,042, forward strand.
GTGACAGATGCCAATGTTTCCCAGCGCATTGATTTTTACAAAAATAAACCCAAAGACCCATTAAAATTAGTTTTGAAATCCACTGAGTTCTTTTGATTGCTGATTATTAAAAGGAATCCGATAGGCTTGCATATGAGGATCTTATGATTCCCACAAAATGTATGTTGGAGTTTGGAAGAGAAGCCCATCTTCTCTATCCCACCTACTAATATCCCAGTGTCATAGGAACCTCCAATACAGTCTTTTTTTTTTATAATTAAATAATTTATTTATTTACATTTCAAATGTTATCCCCTTTCCTGGTTTCCCCTCTGGAAACCCCGTAGCCCATCCCCCCTCACCTGCTTCTATGAGGGTGCTCCCCCACCCGCCTACCCACCCACTCCCACCTCCCTGCCCTGGCATTCCCCTACACTGGGACATCCAAGCCTTCACAGGACCAAGGGCCTCTCCTCCCATTGATGCCTAGCAAGGCCGTCCTCTGCCACATATGCAGCTGGAGCCATGGGTCGCTCCATGTGTACTCTGCTCTGATACAGTCTTACAGTTCAAAATAAGATTGGCTTAAGATGACAATATGCTCAGAAGATGGGCTAATGCCTCCTTACTCAAAGTTAGAGGTCAGTATCAAAGGAAAGAAATTGACTAGAAATACCAATCTTGAAGCCAATACTCCATACCTGTAGAACTTTGAGTATCTTTTAACAGGGTTGGCTGCTTAAGTTTAAGAGGCAATGAGAGGAGGAGCTGCCCTCACAACCTACATTTGCCCAATGACCTTCCTCCCATATTTCCTTCCCCTTCCTTTTCTTTTTCTAAATTAGGATGTAGATTTAACGTGGATTAGGAATGAAATGACAGGCATAATGTGGAAGAATGTGGCTCTAGAATCTTCTCTATGATCTCTGCTTCAGCATTCTATACAGGATTACTCTACAAATTACACAGTTGATGTGAAGGGCAGGGCCTGGGACCTTAAATCACTCAACGCTCTGGACGTACACGACCATCCCACTTATTAGTTCAGAAAAACAGCTGGTGACAAGCAAACGACAGTTCCTCTGGACATTCAGATGACTGATTCTTGTATAAATCAATATCGAGTGCCACAAAATGTCAGAAAATACCAAATGAGGAAAAAAGAATCGATAGATAACCTTGGAATTAAATGAGCGATGAATAATCTTTACCAACTAAAATAAATTAAACCGTGCAAACCAAGTTAAAGTAACATCAAGGGTCTGGCTTAAAACCACAGGAAAACAATATAATTTAGAGGTAAGGGCATTTGTGACAAACAGAGCTGTTCATTTCCCCCTCAGGCATGCATCATGACGGAAACTACAAAATAAGAGCTGAATTCCGACTTCCCAGCCTCTGTTGGAACAGTAATACATATATATTTTTTTTAGATTCTACAACAAATAAACTACAATTTACAGATACCAACTGTGTATTAACCTGGCTTCTATGAAATTCAGCCCACACCTGTAACATTTTTCAGAGAACATTGGTAAGAGAAAAAGAGACAAATTCTACAATTTATTTAAACCACTTTATTTTATATTGTAAATGTGCCTCCAGGAGTTATCAGACAGCTATAAATTTACAGATAGACCAAACTAGATTTCAGCATTCAAATTTAGATATACTCAAGCCCTAACAGAGTACTACATTGCAGATATATGCCACCCTATACCAGAAATCAAGATGTCTCTGTTCATGGATGAACCTGTGCAAGACCAGGCTTTCACATTCTTTAGACTACCCTGGAATATATTAATAAATTCATAAAGCATATATACTAAACACCTACTATGTGCCAAGCATGATGTTAGAGTAAAAGGGATAATGATTGACAAATAAAGAAATGTCACTTTTGCCTTACACTGTGCTATGAAATAGCAAGGCAAGAAAACTGTTGCATCTGTAAATAACATCTGGTTTCCACAGATTCAAACCTGCCCAACCTACTCCAGGAATGCTCCCCAGCCCAGCTCTCTGCAGGATGAGGCCCATTCTCTGGAGTCCTCAATCAAAGTTTGCACCAGACTTAGAGAAGAGCATCATGAATATTGTGCCCACTGTTAGCAGGATAACTCAACAGACTCACCCCCTATCCAAACATCTACAAAGCAGCAACACCATACAGACAGGAGGCCTCCTTTGTTGGAGTTCAGCCAAGGATTTATAAAAACAGAGATGGAATGGAGCATCCTCCTGATAGCCCATGGGTCCTATTTCTCCTAATGTTTATTTCAAAGGCAGCCCAATCCAAAACCTGCAAAGATACAAGGAGTTTTTTCAAACTGAGCTTAACAGCAGAGAGACTGAAAAGGAAGGCCTCTTTGGAGAAGGTGAGAGGGATGGGTAAGACTGAATTTCAAAGGCTTAGATGTAAAGAGGGCTAGCTGAGGGAGACCTTCTCATTCCTGCCTCATTGGAAGAGGCTGTGCTGTTTCCAGCTGGGATTCAGTCTTTTAGGCAGGGATTGTGGCTTCTCTTGTTTAGTGAGGAGCTGCGCTGGAGGCAGAGAGTGGGAGGCAGAGTAGGATGTCTGCAGGGACTTCCATCGGATACTAGGTTTCCGAACACAACTTCTTATTTAAAGCTGGTTGTTATCCAGCTTAAAACAACACTGGGAGTCAGAACTGAACACTTAGGAACAAAATCAAGTCAAGACTCTGGCCCCAGAGGGTAGTTAAAATAGCAAATATAGGCATTTCTGGGTATCCGTTGGGGACTGGCTCTAGTGTTTCTCAGATACCAAATCAGCAGACACTCAAGTCCTCACATATAAAATGTCAAATTTACATATGCCTGTGTTCAGCTTCCTGGAAACTTTAAATCATACCTAGATTACTTATCATACCTAATGCAACAGAAACGCTGGATCATTACATTGTTTCACTTATGGGATTATAACTAGAAAAAAAGTCACTACACGTTTAGTACAAATTCACAGTTTCTAGTGTCCTTGTTCTGTATCTGATTTAGGTCTGTGGATATGAAGCCCATGGATACAGAAAGTGATTATATATGAAGCCAGAAGTTTGGAGTCCTGTCTAGAAACTGAGCAGAAAGCTAAGGCTTATTAGTCTGGCCTTTTGTTGCAGTGATAAAACTAGACGCAGAAGCATGGCCACTACTCCCTACATGCTGTGCACTTGCGTCTCTAAAACAACTCTAAAATGTCCCTCGTTTACAGATGAGGAAACTGAGGCATGGAGAAGTTGAATAATTGCTTCCGAAGCTTCCTTGACTTTAAAGGGGCAAGGCCTCAGACAGATGTGGAGAAATCCTACAAACCTTTGCGCCCTCCTCTCCATCAATGCAATACCAGACGAAAGGAAGATGGCCCCTTGTACCATGTTTAGGATACGATTTCAGGAATGTTTCCAAACTTCATCACAAATCTTGAGGACATGGGATTCCTCTCAAACAGGCATACAGGTGGGAGCCTGAGAGCCTGTGGCACACACACAAAGGTATTAAAGAAATTAGAGGACACAGAGAGAAGCACTCCATCACAGCCTGGGGCACCAGCTGCTGAAGGAAGCACACGCCTGTCCCGCTGGCCCAATGAGTACTCTCAAAGTTGTTTGCTTTTAAGATGTGCTTAATGCCTTCTTTTAAAAAAAGAAAAATGAAAAGAAAGAAAAAGCCTTGTCAGTATAAAACGAACCGGAATTATCGCTGCAGCTTTGATGCTGTGTGTTATTTTTGGCTGAAAATCCTGCTCCTCTGGATTCTGTTGGTAAGGCACTGAGTCTCACTCTAGTAACACAGGCTGACTGCTGTCCCCAAAGGACCCTGAGCAAAACAAGAGGGACTACCTCGAAGACTTCAGCAGACTGGGAAGGTTTTACATAAATAAACTCCCATTTAGTATTTTTTTTCTCCAAAAAAGCATTCATTCATTATCCTTCTTTCCGACAGAGTATTTAAGAATTTCCTTTCATTAGAACCCAACAAGATAAACGTCATGGCAGCTCGGGGTGAAATGTGTCTGACGTTTTCTTTCTCCTCAGAAGATTAAGGCCAATGAATAAAAGAAAGGGGGATGTGACCCCTATATTTAGCTCTCAGGCATGTCTCACGAGTATTAAAAATAGACCTAAATCTCTTGAAGACATTCTAAAAAATCAAAGATAGGATAGCTTTCCAGGAGGAAGCTGGAAACATGCTCTGCCTTCTTCCTAGTCGAGTCTTACTAGTGAGACTATTAAGTAACAAGAGTCTTTAAAAGCCTATTGGGTTCCCCTTTGGTTGGAGTCTGGGCCAGAGTGTCAGTTATATGACTCACATACTCTGCCACTTATTATTTATCCCCCAATATTGCTTCTCAAAGGTGTCATCTGTATAAAAAGAGAACCTGGGTTAGCCCTGGCTAAGAAGTGCGGCATAGTCCCATGCCCAATTTCTCCTCTATCCACCAACTTCCCCCACATCTGGCCTCTGACTTTCCCAAGGTCCCTATCAGAGGAAAATCAGCTGAGATTCAATTCGCTGAACAAATATGTGTTATTTGTGATGGGCAGGCACAATGCCAGGCAGGCTGGAGTGAGCAGAGGATGCGGCGACCTTGTTGGCATGGGTGCCAGGTGATTCTATGAGTAAGCAAATTGCCAGGGACCAAAGGCAAGAGCGGAAAGGAGAGCAGTAAAGCCTAGCTGATGGGGATCAGTGTGGACAGGAAGCTGGAGCCAGCCCCTGAAGCAGGGGATGGAACCAAGGATAGGGATGGGGCACTCGAAATACCTAAGCCCCGGTGTCAAATGCCAGGAGTTAACTGTGATGCCTTTCTCTGAAATATAAACATGGGAAGCAGACTCGGAAAAGCTGTTTGATGCTAAGGAATGGAACCTGCTGTGACACATGACAGGACACTGGATAATGTAGCTCTTGCCAAGTACAGTGGTTTCCCGGCCATACTTGAAACTTGGGTAATTAACCTCTCTGCCCTGAGCTTCAGTTTTCTTCATCTGTGAAATGGGGGATCATTCTTCACGGGACTGCTCTGTCTTATCACGGATGTGTGGCCCTCGTCTGTGCTTGTGGTACGGATTCGGTGAAGGCACACAACTCACATGACAACATCTACACAGATTCAGACGCGTGATACTGGGGTGCAGCCCCTTTTCTGGCAGAAAGGCCTGCACAGAATGAGAAAACAGTGAGGGTAAGACAAGGAGAAGTCTCCTTTTGGCACTTCCTGCTTTTCAGAATGCTTTTGTGGTTCCCACCACTTGGACAAGTAAGAAACTCCTACAGACACCACTGCCCTTCAATTATCAGAGTAAACATGCAGCCTTGGAAAATGGATTACCTCTTGATAGGACTTTATTTCTAACCATATCATAGAGAGCTGCCACTTCTGAATAACAGGGTAGTAAGTGAAAAGTTGGGGAACACCTTCTAACCTAAGGCCCGAGTGGGAGAGGGTTCAGGGATGTAAACAATGAGGAAATAAAATGAGCAGTGGGCAAAAACCAATGTGAAGGGCCTAGATAGAGCTCACTGGTAAAGTGCTTGCCCCATAACCATAAAGATCTCAGTTTCCATCCCCAGCACCTATGTAGCAAGCTGGGCATGCTGGTGTATGCTTCCCTGTGATCTATAATCTGTAATCCCAGATCACGGGACTGGTCAGAGACCAACAGATCCCTAGGGCTTGATAGCTAGATAATCTGGTAAATGGATAAACTTCATGCTTAGTTAAGAGATCTTCTCTCAAGAGAAACTAAGGGAGACAACTGGCTTTAACTGCTAGCCTATGGACACATACACATAGATGTGCACAGGCATATAAACATGTCCGTAAGCATACCCCACATATACACAAACAAAAAGATAACAGATCAATGCTGTCAGATGGGTGGTACTCAAATAAGCCTGCTCACCTGAGCCACTAGGCATGTGGTTGAGGCGTACGCTCTCATTCCCCAGGTTTAAAGCTAGGTTCCAGACTCTCTTGGCCACCCAGGTTAATTCCCAACTCTCAGGATGTGGAACTTAACATATGAAAGTGAAAAGTTCAGCAAGAAACGTATATGTTCATATCTCCTGAGAAAGAGCTAAGTGGGTAGATAAGGAAAGTCTCAATTTACAAAAAAAAGAAAAAGGAAAATGAAAAAACAAGATGGTGGACTAATGGGAGGAGTTAGGGGCCCACCAGCCAGAAACTAAGCTCCAGACATAAGTAGTCTAGGGGAGAGAAGCTTCAGCTCACGAAGTTCCAAGGCATTACTCACAGTGGCTGTGAGTCATTCTTAGCCTTTAAGAATTGTTGATGGCAAACATTTTGGAGAGGACTGAAATGAAGGGATGTGCTCACAGCCATTAACTATGAAGCGCTAAGTCATCTCAGCAGCCCGACACAAATTATGCTCCACACTTGAAAAATAGTTATTGATCAGTCCCTTCCTTCTCATGCCCTCCAATACCCCAGATCAGCACTTCCATTTGCTCCCTCCTCCCCACATTCTCTCTCACTCACCTAGTTAGAGCCTTCTCAAGCCAGAAAACACAGCCTCACATGATCATCTCCATTATAGATTTTTTTCCTTCATAAAACTTGCTGATAAAGAGCCAGCCCAGAAGTTTCTGTACATATCTGTCTGCTATGAACTTCCCAGTGTCTTTTCTCTATTCATTATAGACACTAAGGCAACAAATCAAGTGATCTATCATTTCCTGCACAGGAAGATAAGAAGCTAAAAGACCATTTAGAAGAAAAAACAGAATGTAGAATTAGCTTTAAAAGATTCACTTCTATTTCAGGGACAGGTTGAACTGTAACATTCAGCATCTTTCACTAGCAATTTAAGTCTCAAGCAGGAGGGAGGAAGCCCTGATCCTTCAAGTATCTTCCCCGATGTGCTAATTTTAAAAAGAAGAAGAAAGAAAAAGATGTGGGACATCTATCTATTAGAGATCTATATACACCAGTGGTATGTCTGCCTCTATCCACACCCACTCACACCTTCAGTTTTGCAATTCTAAAACTTCTCCCAAGCTATAGGATGTTTGGTTTTCTGCCCCCATTCCTTGAACATGTGTTAATTTGTGGCATGCATTAGCCACATATAATATGATTGGTGACTTAGGCCCAGTGGTCTTGCCCATTCTGTGTTCTCTCATCTGCTTTCACCAAGAGAAGAGGCCTGAGCTTGCCTGAGATCACCTATCTGATTGGTAGTTAGCTCCAGCACAAAACAATGAGCTCAGCTGAGAGCTGCTGAGTCCTACTGAGACTCTCACATTCATAAGAATGAATTAAAGGGGGCTGCTTTAAGTCACCCAGTTTTTGTGATGTGACTCTATTTGGAGGAAAAAATAAAAGCTGGCATAGCTTTCTTTGAAAAGCCACAATAAAAAGAAGACCAAGTACACATGTAATTCCAAGAGGACACTGGCTCTCCTCTGGCAAAATTATTAATGAACACAAACATATTGTAATAGCATAAGTACATCATTTATAAAAACTAAAAAGAACACATTAGGGAATTAGATAATAAAACTCATTTCTATATTAGTTTTCATTTTACAAATGGTTTAATCTACTAATTAGTAGAGTATATTAGCTCATATCATTTTTTAACCCGACTAGACTTCAAATTCAAGTGGTCCTTTCTTCTTTTATGTCTTCAATTGTTGATGCTTAAGGTAAACAAAATTATGTGTGCTCTAAGGGCTTCTGAAGATAAAAATACATCAGGCTCAAATAACTCACATCTAGTTGGGCTAACAAAGGACATGCTCAAGTACTCTTTCAATTTATTAAGAAATGGATTCGAGGCAATGCTATGTATGCCCTTGCCACCATTCAGATGTTCCTAGTCTTATCAGCTGCAGAGGACAGGCTCCGAATAATACCACTAGGGTTTGGTTTGCTTTTGCTTTTGGTTTCTTTCTCTAGTCATGTTATGAAACATGCCAACTTTAAATGCACAGGTTGGAAGGTCTTAGGCATTCATAAAACTTAATGTTCAAAAAAGCTTAGCATCCTATAGATCACGTGTATGTTCTCAATTCTGCGGGTGATAATGGATTATAGAGGATTTCTGACCATAGAAGTATGTCATCAAACTTATCCTTTAAGAAAGATTATTGGGATGCCTCAGGTCCTTACTGTGGACTTGGCTAAGCCTGAAGTGAAAGAGCTTCAGGAAGGATGAGATTATCAATTTTCTATTTTTGCATAAAGATGGAAGATAATGAAAACCTCCTTGGATTACTAGGATCCCAGTTATTATGACTTGGGGAAATGAGCTTTAACAGAACACACGAGGAAAGGAAAATGGTTGAGACAATTCTCCACTACAGAAGTTTTCTGGGAAGAAAGCAAGGTATGATAATTATTTACAAAGAGAATTTGGGTATGATTACATCTCATTTGGGTGACAATTAAAATCAGCCTCTCCCTGTAATTCATTACTCTAGTTTTTCTAAAGGCACTGAGAAGCTCTGGTCTTTTCCTGGAGTCTTAGGAGTTGATATCAGAGAAGATAAAAACTAGGATATGAAGGAGCATAGGGCAGATAGACTCCAACCGTCTTCCTTTGTTTACCAATAAGCTGAACTCTACTTCCTTTCCTTCTGCATGGGAGCTGTCTGTCAAATTTCATGAGGTGTGGCGAAAAAGAAGGAGTGGGAAGTTTCCTCCTATCATTAAGAAAAAACTATAATTCTTTGTTTAGCTCTGTACCCCATTTTTAATGGGGTTATTTGAATTGTGGGAGTTCAGCTTCTTGAGCTCTTTGCATATATTGGATATTAGTCCTATATCAGATTTAGGATTGGTAAAAATTCTTTCCCAATCTGTTGGTGGCCTTTTTGTCTTATTGGCATTATCTTTTGCCCTACAGAAGCTTTGCAATTTTATGAGGTCCCATTTGTTGATTCTTGATCTTGCAGCACAGGCCATCGCTGTTCTGTTTAGGAATTTTTCCCCTGTGCCCATATCTTCGAGGGTTTTCCCCACTTTCTCCTCTATAAGTTTCAGTGTCTCTGGTTTTATGTGGAATTCTTTGATCCACTTAGACTTGAGCTTTGTACAAGGAGATAAGAATGAATCAATTCAAATTCTTCTACATGATAAGTGCCCGTTGTCTCAACCGAGGAATACCGAAGGGCTGAGCAATCATTGAAAAAATGTTCAACATCCTTAATCATCAGGGAAATACAAATCAAAAACAACCCTGAGATTCCACCTCACACAGTCAGAATGGCTAGGATCAAAACTTCAGGTGACAGCAGATGCTGGTGGGGATGTGGAGAAAGAGGAACATTCCTCCATTGCTGGTGGGATTGCAAGCTTGTACAACCACTCTGGAAATCAGTCTCGCGGTTCCTCAGAAAACTGGACATAGTACTACCGGTAGATCCAGCAATATCCCTCCTGGGCATATACCCAGATGTTCCAACTGGTAATAAGAACACATGCTCCTCTATGATCATAGCAGTCCTATATATGATAGCCAGAAGCTGGAAAGAACCCAGATGTCCCTCAACAGAGGAATAGGCACAGAAAATGTGGTACATTTACACAATGGAGTACTACTCAGCTATTAAAAAAATGAATTTATGAAATTCTTGGGCAAATGGATGTATCTGGAGGATATCATCCTGAGTGAGGTAACCCAAACACAAAAGAAGTCACTTGATATGCACTCATTGATAAGATGCCCAAGCTACAACTTCCAAAACACAAGAAAATCAAGAAGGAAGACCAACTCGTGGATACTTCATTCCTCCCTAGAATAGAGAATAAAATATCCATGGAAGGAGTTGCAGAGACAAAGTATGGAGCTAAGATGAAAGAATGGATCATCCAGAGACTGCCCCACCTGGGGGTCCATCCCATAATCAGCCACCAAATGTAGACACTATTGCATATGCCAGCAAGATTTTGCTGAAAGGACTCTGATATAGCTGTCTCCTGTGAGGCTTTGCCAGTGGATGCTCACAATCATCTATAGGATGGAACAGAGGGCCCTCAGTGTAGGAGATAGAGAAAGTACCCAAGAGATGACGAGGTCTGCAGCCCTATAGGTGAAACAACAATATGAACTAATCAGTACCCCCAGAACTCATGTCTCTAGCTGCATATGTACCAGAAGATGGCCTAGTTGGTCATCATTGGGAAGAGAGGCCCCTTGGTCTAGCAAACTTTATATGCCCAGTACAGAGGAAAGCCAGGGCCAAGAGGTGGGAGTGAGTGGGTAGGGGAGCAGGGAGGGGGGAGGGTATAGGGGACTTTTGGGACATTTGAAATGTAAATGAAGAAAATATCTAATAAAAAAAAAGAAAAAAAAGAGAAAACTATAAGCTCAATGTTTTCATGGCCCATTCTAGTTATAACATAAAAATGCTAATTTGAGAGAGTATTATCCTTCAAAACTGTGAATGAAGGAAATAATCAGAAAGTGAGCAATTAGCCCCTCTTATGACAGGCTGAATGATGGGCCACATACACTGAAAGATTTCCGTGGGTCCACTCTTGGATTCATACCAAGGCTTTCTAAGAAAGAACCATCATGCCCATTCTACAGATAAGGAAATCAAGGCCCTAAAAGGTGAGGTAACTTCCAAGAAGCCTCAAATGATGACAGAGCCTGTCCTTTTGACCTTTATGTGTCAGCTGTGTATGCCTCATGCAATGTCCGTAGACTGTGCTCCTTCTAGCAATTCCCAAGGACCCTTGAACAGGGGATTTCTAGAGGGTCCCTGATTTCATGCAGGTACAAAGATGCTATTCAACTCAGAGACCAAAAGAGACATGTTCAAAGGAAAACATGGAAGAAGGAAGAAGCCTGAAAACATGGTATGAGGGGCGGGGAGATATGGAGTTGATATCGGTAGACTTGTGAAACTTGGAAGTCATATGGGGATCATAAGGGAAGTCCTCACTCTAGAGGTATAAAAAAAAGTCATATGTTAATATACACTTGGGCATATATTCACATACATATAGGCATGTGTCATACCCACCCACATAAACACATTAAAAATCCTTCCCAGAAAAGGGGCATATAAGTGACGTAAAAGATATTCTCTACTATGAGAGTTGCATATCAGACATCCTGCATATCATATATTTACCTTAACAAAATTACAGTTATGGAGTAGCAATGAAATGCTTTTATAGTTGGGGGTCACCACAACATGAGAAACTGTATTAAAGAGTTGCAGAATTAGGAAGGTTGAGAACTACTGCTCTATCCCCATCTTGTCTTCTGCTAGCTAGGACATCACAGTCTCCATCACTCATAGGTCTATTTAGCATTTATATGACACTTGATATTTAGAGCTTGCTGTTTAATTATTGATCCTCCAATAATCAACCTTGAAGTAAGATATGGAGTAGTGGTGTGGGTTTAGTTCATACGTCTTTTCCTTTCTAGGCTTTTACACAGATGTGATAAAAAAAAATATGTAAGGGAAAATTAAGATCAAAGTTTCAGGAAAGATGAGGAAGCAAAGGAGGTGAGGCTTGTGAACTTGTGTTTCCTGGTCTTTTACCTCCTTGGGAATGATGGCACAGAGCCAGAGATCTTCAACCAGCTGTTACAGGTGAGTTCAACATCCCACAGGGAAAAGAAAAAAAGAGGAAGCCCCAGGGGCCTAGAGAAGAGATGGTATATAAGAGAAGGAGGGCTCCCCAGCAACTGTCTCTCAGCAGGAGTGACAGATTCTGCTCACAAAGCACTCCATCTTCACAGGTGGTGACAGACTGTACTTCCTTCCACTTCGCTTACTAGCCCTACCCAAAACTTAGCTGTGTATCATAGCAAGCCTCATCTCCTTGGACTGGATGCCAATAGTCACACCTAACCATCTGGTCTACCCTACTCCTTCTGACTGTTTAAATGGAACAACCAATAAGCGTATTACAGATGGTGACAAATCCAAACATGGCTAAACAAATGGCCAAAAAAAAAAAAAAAAAAAAATCCAGGAGATGGTGGCCCAAGAGATTGGCAGGCTTTCCTTTACTTTGAAATATCTCAGTTAAATGAGTTTTATGTTTTCCTGAACATGAAATCAGCTACTGGCTGATTTCACAGTCTAAACAGCACATATTAAACCTCTGCTTGGCTAAGTCAGTGAATTGAGTATGTGGGATTTATAGACTCTAGTCCATCTCTATCAGCAAGAAGAATCACAAAATCATGAGGAAGATAAGTCAATAGCAAAGAAGGCTCAGTTACCAGCAGCCTTCCCAGCATATTCTGACCAAGCCAAAATTCTCAGGTTATAATAGTAAAATCATTTTCATAAGCTTAGTGCAGTACTGGCCATTCAAGAAAATTCTTGACATACAACATACAGAAATTTTTTTTCTTTGTAAAAATAAAGAACACTAACGCAGGACAAGCATAATAGTTATCTACACAGATAGCTCCTGATTTAAGCCCAAGGAGACACATGAGGACAGTCTTCATTTTCAAATAGAAGCTGACAGAGAAGTATCTAATAATAATAATTATCTTTAAGGACTTTCCATTTAAAAAGTAGAAAAATCAGATCTTGTGCCTGAAAATCAGATCTTGGTTTTGTTGTTGTTGTTGTTGTTGTTGTTGTTGTTGTTGTTGTTGTTGTTTTGGTTGGTTGGTTGGTTGATTGATTGATTTTTGCTTAGCTTGTGTCTCACTCTGTAGTCCAGGATAGCCTGGAACTCCCTAGGTACCTATGTATCTAAAGTGGCCATAGATGGTCCTTCAACCTGAGCCTCCCAAGTGCTAGGATGATAGGTGTGAGCCACTGCACCAGGGCCTTCTGAGTTAAGCCAAGAAGGGGCAGTCATTACACAAAAACAATGTAAATGTTGTTTTTACTTCCCACTGAGTTTAGCTTTTTTCACTATTCCTTATTTTCTGAGGCTTAAGGGAAAAAGCATTTGAGGTGTTTGATCTTTTCTTGTTGCTGTTCTGAGATCATGCATCTTCCATTGCCCTGGGGAGCTTACAGTAAGCATTACTTACTGTAATACTGTTTGATCACTGAATATCTATTGAATGCTCATTGATTGTTAATAGGGATTCCTACTTGACAAAAGGGGAAAGCAAGCCAATTTCCTTTTGCACTGTTGTATACATTGACTTCATTATTTGAAACCTTCATCTTTCCTTCATGGACATGCTCCAGACATAGGCAACTTAAAGGCAGGCTTTCTCTTGTGGCCTTTCCAATCTTTAGCAGGTCATTCATTATATACATACCAGCTAATAAATACATTTTAAAAGACAGCTTTTGACAAACATAAATTCACAATATAGGACACTTTATATAAGAAACTTTCAAACAGCTAACTTGCTACCTGACTGTGAATAAACATGTTGTATAAAGTGCCTTTAAAGGATAGCAATTAGCTACAATGATTAGACAAAACATGGTTTCACATTAAATTAAATTGATATTTAAATGTAATTGTTTTTAGCTCTGTGGTGTCAAGGTGCTACATAAATCCATTATTACTACTATTTAACAGCAATAGTAACAACAGCAATAACTCAACCAAATTTTCCAAGATTGTAATTTGCAGTGCCCCAAAGAAGTTAATTGCATTCTTGGGAGGTATGTTAACTCTTGCAAGACACTTAAGACCATTTAATGAGAGTTTCAGAAAGCTTTAAATGCCTTCCAATTACCTCCCAGTACAGCATGTGTCCACATACATATATGAGTCTATCATACATATTATCTGAAGAAATATTAATTTTACAACTAGATTAACTGTGCTCAAATAGTTTTGCTCCATTTAAAACTGAATAAAATGGCAACCCACTGTTAAGGGGTTCACAACACAATGTTGCACTTGACTCTAGACAAAGCTATTAGAAGACAATGGTTAGCCCTGCTCTGATGGCTTTCAAAGATAAGTAGAATAGTTTTGAAATGTATTGTTGTATTTTGCCTAAATCTGAGCTAATAACTGCAAGCTAAGGATATAAGAGAGGTGACATTGCTAGATCCAGTGGTACCCAAGTGCTGTGGCCAACTGAAGAGGATGTCCCTGAGCAATTACTATAAGAATGTGGGCCCAAAGTTCATGTATCTTTTTACTTTACAAAGAAAAGCCATAAATCTGAGTTTTTTGTCTTTTGTTGGACATTTTGAAAGCACATGTACACCTGATGAGATATGAATACATGCTGAATTTGACCCATAAGCTTGAAGTTTGCCCCTCTGCCCTAAATGCGTTCCAACATCAAGCAGCAGTTAGTGGGTAGGCCATATCCGGATATACATCTAACAGCTATTTATGCCATTTTGTCTTAGAAACATAGTCAGGTACAGGATTGTCTGCTTCGAAGAGTAGAAATAAATGAGGCACCATCAATGTCATGATCACTTGTCGCTGTTAATGTGGCTGATGACTTCTATTTCTTCTCTGAGTTTTCGCTGCCGTGATCTTGCCCTAGATGCATCACTTGGAGTCATCGGTGACATAATTCCAATAGCAATCTCATCAAAACCAGCCACCCAATTCATCCACAAATTCAAATTCACTCATTATCAAGTGAGGCAGAAGTCTGTCAAGACCTATTCCTGCCCTATTCCCACTGCTTTCCCAAACAGAGACCACTTCACCACAGACATGTCACCAGCAGCCACAAGAGCACAGTTCTGAAGAGCTGTCAAAAATAACTCCTGAGAGAATCATGACTTTTTTTGCCAACAAGAAACCTTCAGAAAGAACTGCTGTGTTAAATACAGATGCCATGATAGATCTAGATTGCCCAGTTCATGTCTTATTCCAGAAAACTGCCCTGATCCCTCACCTTTGAACTCATACTTTCTGTCTTGAATAATAATTGCTTCGGTAGAGATATACTTTCCAAAATAAATCGACACTCCATGTCTAATATATCTTTTTGATCCACAAAACATTTAATATGTACACAGCAAATTTTAGCTTTACTGCAAGTGCCCAGTAGGTGGGTGGATGGATTAATGAAAGGAAACAAAAATACTGTTTTGTCTTGCCCCTAAAAGAAAAATGACTAGTAAAAATTTGCATGATGCAGAAAACTGCTTATAAATTACTTTGTGGACAACAAAGCAGACGAAATAATGTTGAGTGTTCAATGGCATAAGCCTGCTTTCCTTCTATCTCCTTGCAGAGAACCCAAGGTCTTAGGAAGCAAGGACCCTTTCTCATAGTTCAACCCTAGTGATTTGGCTGATGGTGTTAATTATTTGTCTGAGAGAGAGAGAGATGCAATGACCCTATCCTGGCCAATGAAAATTAGGGAGAAACCTGTGGCACTTAAAGGAAGGGCCTCCTCTCAATGGAAGAAAATAAGAAGATCAAAACTCACAAGCCTTTGGCCCTGGCCTCTCTGTTTACCAATACCCAAGGTATGTGGAAGTGATGCTTAGAGCTGTGGCAGCTCTCTTGAAATCATGGGGCCATCAGTATGATAAGAAACAACCAAGAACATAAGCAGAAAGGGATGCCCAGAACCTCTCTTCTCCATGCCATAGCTGAACTGTGATAAACTTTGGGACCACAGATTTCCCAGCGTTTTCTGAGTTTATAGTGAAAAATTAAACCTAAGGGAAAGAGCCTTTCACCAAAAGACAAATGACAACCAACACCCACAGGCCAGATGGTAATGAGGAGAGAAACTAGTGATGAGAAGAGAAGTCAGAGTGACTTCTGCCACCCTCCCTCCAGCAAAGGGAAAAACAGTTTTAGCTTTCATAACTCAGGCTCTTCAGCTGCACATCAGGCTGACTGAGCAAGGAGCGGCCACCACTGCTTGCACGCATGTGTGCAGTGTGTGTGCAGTATATGTGCAGTATGTATGTACACGCATGTGTGCAGTATGTGTGCAGCGTGTGTGCAGTATGTGTGCAGTATGTATGTACATGCATGTGTGCATGCATGTGTGCAGTATGTGTGCAGTATGTGTGCAGCGTGTGTGCAGTATATGTGTAGTATGTATGTACACGCATGTGTGCACGCATGTGTGCAGTATGTGTGCAGTACACAGCACACATACTGCACACATCTTCCTTTGAGAGGGATAACACAGGGACTCACTGCTGACTTCCTTCATTTGCACTCTTCTCAGCACACATACGGACATATTTACACTGGACTAGACACATGGCCACTTAGAAAGACAGACCTTCCTAAATTGGACAACATGTGACTCCGTACCTCAAGTTTCACTCACCTCTGATTTGAAATACACTAAAAGAATATTATTACTGCTTAAGATGCAAACTACTGCCCTGAAAAATATTGCTTTTTTGTTCAAGGTGAAACAAGCTATAAATTAACGGTTGGCAGGGAAGAAGGTACATGAACAAACAGAAATCCTTACAACCATATGCAGCCTATGCTGCTTATATGAGGAGCCAATACTTCCCAGCAGATTAATCACTCTTTTCTTCTAACTTAATTTATTTCATACTTTAAGAAACCAAAATGTCCAGTAGCCACTATACTTGTGACAAAGAAACACAATAAAAGCAATTTCTCCAGCACAAAAAAATCAAGCGTTCCCGGTAATGCATTTTTGAATCCAGCATACCTTCCCCTAATGAGGTTTCGGCATGCTATAAATAACACTAATGAGACTTTGTCT
This sequence comes from Mus musculus, assembly GCF_000001635.26. Classification (NCBI taxonomy): domain Eukaryota; kingdom Metazoa; phylum Chordata; class Mammalia; order Rodentia; family Muridae; genus Mus; species Mus musculus. The sequence goes on from NC_000071.6 coordinate 51,776,649, forward strand.
TGCCCATGTAATATATTTCCTTGATATAGCCTCAGATTCTCTGTGTTGCATGGAAAACTAACAGCCCCAGAAAGAAATGTCGTCCAATAGCACATTAAAACGAAAAGCACAATTAAATATAAATGAATTCAGTAATTTAATTGCACAATTGTCGCTTTAAAAAATTCAGAAGAAAAGGAATGATGACATTTTTTTAAATCGGTAAATAATAAAAGTGCATGAGGGGACGGTACAATATTTAAATAAACATGTTTTGGTTGAAGGGTGGCTGGCAGAGATGATCACATGTGCTTGGGGAAATCCTTTGGCTTGGAGAAAAAAAAAAAACCCTGAGGATTGTGGTGCACTCCATCCCACCTGTGTGAAAACGGACATCTCAACTCCAACTTTATCTTGAGCGTTTCTCCTGGATCAGAGGGCTTCTTAGATCCTGCACATTATCAGTCAGCCTCCACTTCATTTCCAGGAAACCCGAAGAAAACATGGCAGAGCACATGAGATGCCTTTCAAGCAGCTGTGCAGTTTCCAGAGCCACGAGGCCTTGGTGTCACACCAATGTCACACCTGACTGTTGGCGAAGTTTCAGAATGGCTCACTTCAGTTCCTTCTCCTCCTAAGGCTCACCTAGTACAGCCTCCCTCCCTCTGCTGTCCTCCTGATGAGATCAGAGGCCTGAGGCTTTGCCTGAGATCTAAAGGGAGCCTCAGGCTTCACTGGGCATTGATTTGTATTCAATTCCAATCAAGCACACATCCAAGAAACCTACCAGCACTACTGGGTGGATAATGTGTAGAAGAGGCTTTTTAATTTTGAGTTAGCTATTATCTTACATCGTGGTTATCAGATCTGACAGAGGCAGGCTTGGTGCAGCTACCCAAGCAGATTTTTGCTAGAGCACATCAGAACATCTGAGTGGCCTACACTGAGCATGGAGTTTGTCCTGTTCTGCTTGATATTACAATGGTTTGTGCTGCTGGCTTTTCATCCCTTGATCTTGGATAACCCTCCACGTAGATAACATAGCTAGACATTGTTGTATTCATTGTCTCAACAGGTGTTTTTCCAATGCCTCACCTGCTTCAGGCCTGGATCTGCACACAGGATTATGTCATTAACTAGTCATGTTCCACTTTCAAGATCTGGCACTCGGTATGTTTGGCGTTGCAGATCTTTGAGAGCTAGACAAATATAAAGATTGTTTTGAAAAGAAATAAATTGCTACGAAGAGCACAGGGCAACACAATGGAGGCTCTTAATGTGAATGCTAACCTAGGAGCTGAAGAGAATGTCAGACAGCCAATGCAAAGACACAAGGAGGAGGGCCAACTTGGCAGAAGAAATAGAAAGAGTGGTGCTCATAAAGGCTCGGAGAGAACAGCAATTATAGGAAGGAGACAGGGGACATTAATAAATGAGCAGACTAATTCTCATAGCTCCACTTTTATCGTGGATGAAATCTAGATGGGATTGTATAAAAGGCCTGGAAGAGTCATGCCTTCAAGGTTCTAACCCTATCCCTTCTGACCATAGCCAGCTCGTTGGTCAAAGGAATATGCTGTGTTCTCCGGTACAGAGTTTCTGGTAGTGCAGGGGAGTCCACTCTCAGAACTGGAATACATTCCCCATCTGGCTTCTAATCCAGCCTTCAGAAAGTTAAAAAACAAACAAACAAACAAAGAAAAATCAATGACTGCACCTGCCCAGCAAAGTTGGTAAATAATGAGAGGAATGAAAGCTTCCCATGCCTCCAAAAGGATTGTGTCTGTACTGAGCAAGGGTGACCCTCGAGGCTTTTGGGATTTTAAAGTAAGTCATTTCACCCTAAACAGAAGGGTTTGTAGTTTTCAAAGATCAAATGGTCTACATTCAAATCCCACCAATGCCTTTACCTGCTTCAGGGCCCTGAGCTTCGCTCTGTGCCTGATTTCTGTGGGATAGAACAGAACTAATAGCAGCGAACAGCCATGACAAGCCTGCACAGTGGCCTTGACTATTTAATAAGGGACTCAAGAAAAGAAGCAGCAAGGACACTCCAGGTATACCCTGCTTTCTCTGCTTATCACCATTGCCTCCCTAGACTGCCCAGTTCAACACAAGAAGAGGGACAAGCCACACATGGTGGCAGACCCCTAGAGTGCTAGCACTAGGGTGTGGAGGCAGCAGTATTAGGAGTTAAAGTTTGTCAGATGCATAACAGGTTCAGCTCTAGGCCACCATGGGATACATGAGATTCTACCTCGAAACATCAAATAACAACAACAACAACAAAAAAAAAAACAAAAACAAAAAAAGAAGGGGAGAGAAAGAGAGAGCAACCGAGGAAAAGTTCCTCTGCCCCCTTAAAATTATTTTAACAGGTTATAAAGAAAACAGCTCCTACATGTATATTAGTTTTGAGTCTTCTTATCTCTCTGGCCCATGAGGCTAATAGGCATAGAATTTCTCCTTGCTATTAGCTTTCAGTAGTACCTGGCACACCATGACAGTCACGAAAGCTCAGCGGCTCTTCTCAAGTGAGCACTGCCTCTTCCAGAAATATCTACTTCTTGGTATGAGGATAAGGCTAGATGATAGTCACAAGGACATTGTGGAATGAAAAGGCCCTTGGCAGGAACAGGATACAATGAGCTTCTCTTAATAATCAGTGATATTACTAAGGAAGACCTATGAAGCTGTATGAATTAGCATCATGGTCTCCATGGTTCTAGAACATGGCCACAAAGTTCTAGGGGCTTCTCAACAACGTCCTGGCTAGAGTCTCCACTTTAGTAGAAACTTTACAAGGCATACAAGTTGAACCTCTGTTCTGCTTCCCAGATTGCTCCAGCTTAGATTCTTTGTGTGGAGCCTCTGGAGTTGTGAGGGCTGGGAGCACCAGCTGTGGGAGGCTGGCTGGTCATTCATCTTGCTTCTCTTAACCGTAACTCAAAAAGGCCAAGATCACAACTTGGAAAGCACCTCTAATCCTCTGATCCAGAAGAGGCAGCAGCAGACTGGATTTACAACAAAGCCCTGCCTGCAGAAATCTTCCTGTCACCTGCAGGCCACAGAAACCATTAGCATCCCAGTCATAATGTGCACAGTCAATGAGCTACACAGGCATTTCAAAACAGAGCACCTTCCTGCTATTTATGGGCCAAGGCAGCTCTCTGATTTTCCCATCAGCCTGCCATGGAGAAGCTACAAGGAACAGCTGTGGAACCCACCCTCTCACAGTTTGAGCATTTGAAGAAAATTCAAAGAAAGATTCCCCAAACGTTCAAAGGTGCTGTTTCCCAAGCCTGGGTCTCCTTGTGGGGATTTCAGCTCAACTCTCTGTCAGTGCCCTCTGCCAGAGAGGAACTGTTAGAAGAATCGTACTGCTGCCTAATTGCCCTACGCACAGCTCTCACCAAAAGCAAACCACAGCGGAATATTATTATTTTTAGAACACTATCCCGTTTTAACATTTGAGCAGCCACGTGGTCTTTTGAACCACAATGGTCCTTAAATGAACCATTTTCCCCTCTTCTCTGAAACAGATAAATATAGACATATATATTTAATAAGCCCTTTACCCTTACATAGGCTGATAAAAATACATTCAAACTCTATATCCACATCTATTTATAAGCATAACATATACACATGGGATATTTAAAGTGTTGATTGGCCTTCTGTAATCGTTTTTTCCACTTGCATAGAAAATTAAGTAGAGGTCAACACAATGAAATGCTCTCTAAGTCACTGCTGTTTTCTTAGGAAGTCCAGAATAATAGGCTCCAACCTGGAGGGGGAAAAAATGTCAATGCAATCTAAAAATAACAGAAGGTGCATAACAAATTTGTCCTCATTTTGTTCTTAATAGAAGGTGTTTCTAGTGCATCGGCAAGAATGACCTATCAAACGCATCACCTTGTACAGTCAATTTATTCCTTTATCAGGCAGTCATTGGAGAGGTGTTCTACTCTGCATTGTCTCGACATAAAACAGAATGCCGAGCCTGCGTTCCTATGCAGAGGCAGCGAAACCTCTCCAAAAGACTTTGATCAAACAAAAGGGGATGAGGCAGGGACACTTCCTCTCTCATTCCCTACATGCTGCCCTCGCCTTGGCTCAACAAAGACTCTCCATGGAAGAGTTAAGTTGGAAAGAGGAAGGCCCTCTGGCTCTCCTGTTCTGCATCTCCCCAGTAGCACACAAAGCCTGCTCCACAGCTCTTAACTGTTTCCGAAGACCTGAGGATGGAAGGTAGGGGGTTTCTCATTGCTCAGTTGTAAATAACAAAAGCACAAGAGACAAAGTTTTTCTCAGTGGCCACAAGAGGGGTGGAGCTGCTTAGAGGTGAAAAAGCATCAAGAGAGAGACCTGAATGGAGTATTTCCTCATTGGCACCTCACCATTTTAACAAGCCAAATTAAAAATAGAGACTTGCCCAACCTCACAATAACATAGCATATACATTTATCCACACATTTTGTGACATACAATATACAACTAACATATATATGTCTATACATACCTATGTACATACATCCATACATTCATCTGTATGTATGCACCCATGTATATAAACTGAAGTCAGTTTATATACTTATTTGGATAATAAGGTCTCTAATAGGGACAAGCAGTAAATGGAAAATGAATGTATTAATTGATTTGGAATGTGACTGAAGGCACAAATCAACCTCCATCTCATAAGTCCCACCCAAACCCATGTCTGACTCCCAGATTCTTAGATTCACCCCATGTGTCCATCTGAAAGACATTGCCTGGTTTACGTACCTTTCATAGGTTCCAAATATCCCTGGGACAAATGATACTCCAACAAGCCTGAGAACAATATAAGAACCAATGCCAGGTAGCTAGAGCCAGTAAGCAAACAAAACTTCTCACAGGCAAAAATAAATACAAATCGAAAAGCTTGTAATGTTTCAGGGCTTGTGTGTGTGTGTGTGTGTGTGTGTGTGTGTGTGTGTTATGTGTAATCTTTGTAAACAACTCTGTGAAAGCGTGTAAGTGTATGTCGGTATGAATACATTGGACATTCTGGATTCAGCCAGTTGGAGGACTGAAGAAACAGACTCCAGACCCCATCACCAGTTCCTCCCCATCCAAGCCACCCAGAAGGGATGGAGTAGGGCTGGTTCAGACACACTCCTTACTCCTTGGCTCCCCAAAGAGGCAACAGCTCCAGGCTCCCAATCAAGGTTTACTGACCCCCTCCTTTATAAACAATATCTCATGTTTCCCTCTAATGACTTTGAACATGAATGTTGTCCCCTTTTCATACATGAGAAAATCGAGATTCTGGAAAAGTAAAGATGTATGAGTGGTCACACAGCTATTAAATGGCTGCCAGAGCCTGAATACATCCACCACCACTCCAATATTTATAAGCTGAAATCCTAACTCACAGGGTACTAGAGAGTAAATTCACTTTTTTTTTCTCATTCCTCTAAGAGAATGAAAATATCTGGCAAAAGCAACTTAAGGAAAAAAGAGTTTATGTTGGCTCACAGGTTGTGGTAGTAGCTTTGTTCATCTTAGTGGTAAAGGCAGGGCGGCAGGTGTGTATGGATGGCAACTGGCCACGTCGCACCCACAGTCAGGAAGTGGAGAGAGATGAATGATGCTGTCTAGTTCCCTTCCTCATTTTCATACCTTCTTGTTTCAAAGTCCAAGGGATGGCACTGTCCATAGTAAGAGTGGTTCTAACCCCACCCCCACTCTCAGCCATCAGTTAATTGACTCTAGAAACCCCTCATTCTAGCCTCTTTTCGGTAACAATCACATCAAGTTAAGTTTTCTTGAAGCCTGTCAGCTATAGGGCCAGAGGCCCCATGAACGGGATTCCTTACTATTAAAGAGACCCGAGAGAGACGGATCTTCTTTTTCACCATGGAAGAACACAGCAAGAAGGCACAGCAAGAAGAAATGACTGTGCTCTGGGTGTCTCCATCTCCAGAAGATAAGAGATACTTTTTTTTTGGCTGCTCCCAGACTTTGGTATTCCATTCTAGCCACCTGAGTGAACTATATAGCAAAGCCAGGGTCAAACTAGGTCATCGGGCTCTTCTGTGCTCAGCTTCCCTGCAACAACACACATGAAGGAATTGAGCACACAGGTCACCATTCTGGTATACTCTGCCTTATTCCCAAAGAGCAGGGGACTATGTTCCTGGCCAGAGGACTGCAGAAGTCAGCATTATATCACTAGGACCCCAGTGTATCTGAAATGCCAGGGCTTCCAGTCACATGCCAATAGTCAGTCCCTGTGGGATTTGCTGTGACCAAGAAAATCCTGCCCAGAAAAAAACAAGGACCTCTAGATTGGAGGGAAACTTCTTCCCTCTAGTGCTGTTTCTCCAACAAGTTAGGATAGTAGCCAAGCCCGCCCTCAGGAGCTGGTGGGCAGTGACAGGTCTCAGAATGAGCCTTATCTGGACACAGCCATGGGGAAAATGGAATCTGTAGGAAACACTGAGTGTGGACAAGCACCACTGAGTGAGAGATGCGGACGATACTAGTTCAACCCCAGCAGCTACGCTGCCAGGACAGTCACCTGTGCCCTCTGCTCCTTCCGAACAGCCCGGAATGACACAAGAGAAGAGTACACCACAGCCTCATCCACAGCTATATATTTTAAATAGCATCTCCTCTCCACAGCCCTGCGTGGGAGGGGACCATATGGTCCTACATCCATTATACTCCTGAGTTTAGGTCTGAAACATCATATTTTCATTACAAATAAGCTTTGATGACACCACCTATTGCAATGACTGCAACGCATGGTTAATTTTATCTGTGGCAGCGGTGAGAGCGGCATACCAATTTACTGCCAGTGAGAACAATCTCATTTTAGCATCTTAACCCTGAACTCAAGTTCCCTTTGTTCCTGAGAACTTTGTTTTAGCAAGACTCCAATACAGTGTGCCTGGGAAGAGCGTGTATCTGACGCTGACTCAAAGACGTGGAACAGTCATGAGAAAAGAGAGGAAGGGCAGGGGTTAGGGAGAGTAGCAAGATCGCTGCAAGTCTGGGCTCCCTGTGGCACTGTGCTTAGGACTTGAGTTTCAACCAGCATAGCAAGTCCTCACAATTTGGCTGGCTGTCCGGCAAGGGCAGACCTATTTGTGAGGTTCTTCTGTTCTGTCTGACTTCAAGCCAAGTCAGGAAGCAACAAGAAAGGCCTCCCTCCTAGAGCACTTTGTTCTGGGCCAGGAAGTTTAGAGAAAAACCAAAGTATTGGAATAATTTCATGGATGGGTTGGGTGGGGAGGAAGGTGTTCCAAGATGTTCTAGCTTCTTAGCCCACACAGGGACTGAGACAGCCAGAGAGAAGCAGATAGCCACACTTACATGCTTCCATCCAGGTAAAGTTTAGTTTCTTGTGTGGAAAACTTTTCTGCAGCTACTTGCTTGCACTATATTCCAGGGTCTGTCTCTCCCCTTCTGTACTCTGAACTCATGATGCCTTTATTCTCACTTTTAGGACTTAGGTTTAAAAATGGTACAGTGTAGTTCACATTTAGCAGAAAGATTTTTTTTGAAAGGACGTTTATGAATCTGTGTCCAAACACAACAAAGGAGGGAAAAGAAATGGAGATAATCACATCGAGCCTCAGCAAGACAAATATATGTTTTCTCTCATTTTTAGGCACGAGGTGTTAGCGGTAAAAGTTTCCGGTGCATGCTAGTAGCTAACCGGTCTGCTGAGGAAGGGGAAGCTATTGGGAAAAGAAGGGAAGATCAGGAAAGGAGGGCAGAGTCAGGGGACAAAGGGTAATATACTCAAAGTACATTATGCACACTCGCATGAAAATGGCATTACACAGCTCTAAATAAAAATAAGTTAATTAAAGAGCGAGAGGATACAGCATGAGTCCTTGCTTATCACTATTTTCAACACTAGCTTACACCCTGCTACACTGAATCTTAATCCAATCACTCAATAAATGTGCCTGGACTTCGTACCACAAGATGCTGGGAAAGAAAAGACTTGAGAGTGTGGTTCCTGTGCCTAAGCAACTCGGAACTAGCCTGTGACCTAACTGTACAATGTGGCAATCTTAAAAGGTATGCTCTGCTGTTCAGATGCATCACAAGTCTGAAGAGGAAAAAGATCTGATTCTCAATGCAGACTTAGACAAGACTTCAAGAAGGCAGTTAAATGGGAAGGAGCCAGTCCTAATAGATTAGAGAATTAACCAGATGGAAGCCACCAGAAAGAACAGCCCTTCCAAAAGCCCAGAGCTAAATACTACTCAGCTGGAATTTGAGAAACCAGTACAAGAAGAACTCAGGATAATATATCATGAAATAATGTGAATTCAGATAGAGCTAAGAATATAATCTAGCTCTCTGACCTGTCTCAACTTTCAAATGGAAAGGGCTAATATCTTTGGTAAATGTGTGTGTGTGTGTGTGTGTGTGTGTGTGTGTGCGTGTATGTGCGTATGTGTGTGTGTGTGTGTGTGTGTGTGTGTGTGTGTGTGTGTGTGTGTGTGTGTGTGTGTGTTTTCCTGGGTATGCATAGAAGCACAAGTGTGCTCATTCGTATGCATACAAAATTAGCACATGCAGAGGACAGAGATAATGGTGGTGGTTTCATATAAGACACACATTCCCCCTGTTCTGATTGCTCCACAGTGGGCCAACAAAACAGGTGATAACCATCTGGAGACTGCAAGAATTGATTGTTCTACTCACTCTGAAAGTTGCAGCTATCCAGAAGGACTCCTCTCAACTAGTAACCAAGGTGGACATGTACTACCTGATGGTACCAAGCTACAAATGTGACTAGATGCTTCTAATTTGTGCACCAAAATCTATGAAGCCCAAGTAATTACCTCATCAAGGGTCTTTCCAGTCATCTTACGCACCAAAGTTCGTGTTCCCTCCCACCTTACTCTCCATGTTTGACTCTTGGGCAGCCATACCTCACATTACATAAGATTTTCACAGTAATTGAGTCAAGGTGATAGCAGTACAGAATGATGTGGATAGCATATACCATGGTAAAAGATATGCACAGAAAGAAAGCCTCACTATGAAGAACTGTGTATCCATAATAAAGAGATGGGACATCTTCGTGAGATGCAATGGAGAGATGTATGACATCACCCATGAGTCAGAGTCAAGGCTGGACACCGATGCAACTTGTTTGGCCTGGGAAATACTTTCATGTCCTGCTTTGACCTGAGTCTCTCTGTCTTCCCTCATGTATGGTAAGAATAGCATTGCTCTGTCGGGATTGGTTTGAAGCATTTTCTCCAGGTCTCCATAGGGTCAGCCACAATTAGATGCTTGTGTTTGTGAAGCCTGATACGTGTAGAAATACAAGTTTGCTTAAAGAAAGGGGGGGGGGGGGGAAGCTCCATCAGAATCCACTTTGCATGTTAAAAAGTTTACTGGAGCATGGTATTGAAGAAGGAGGGGCTGATCAGATGGATGGGAAGAGATTAGAGGCAGGAGAATATGCCAGATGTTAGAATAACCATCCGAATTGCACATGCAGAACTCAAGGAAAAAACATCAGAAATGGCTATGGGTAGATGCCTCCTTTAAACTCCAAAGTCTATCTGGATGCTCTCTCTCTCTCTCTCTCTCTCTCTCTCTCTCCACTCGAACCTGTAACCCCATAATCTAAATGCAAATGTTGAGGTGCCATAGCTGCCTCATGGTTTGACAATACTAGTGGGAAACACAATAAATACTGAGGCAAATACACCAGTCAGAAGTAAAGTAAATTAATAGTGCAGCTTAGCTGGGCTCACAAATGAATCACTCCAAAAGCAATTTTGTCCTGTTGCAAAATGAGATAAACACCTACTTGCCGGTTATTTTAGGAATAACACAAATCAACCCATCTGTCTTAATTCAGTGGCACTCATCATACATTTTTAAAGTTATCACTTCCTGAAGAGTCATCCTCTTGATGCCAGCAGACACTTTATGTTGACAGTATACGGCATGACCCACAATTCAGGTGTCATTCCAGAGCAGCCTGGCAAACCCTGAACTACTACATGTCTGAGCTGAAAGTGACTTGTTCTTCAGACAGTGGGGGAGGAAGAATCTGAGGTTGCTGGCCAGATACAGTTTTCAAATGACATTGGCAAAGGAGCTGAAGGTAGAAGCGACTTTTGAAAGAAGGATATGTAAATGTTAGCACAGAGAACAATTTACTGCAAACCAAATGACTAATCAATATCTGATCGTGGGACAGACTGTCCAGCATGGCTGTTGGGCTTGTATTCAATGTCTGATGGGAGAGGCCTGAGACAGAGGCTGCTTGGTTTGAATTTTACTTGCTCCCTTTTTTTTGTATTCAGACATAAATAAGCTTGCTGATCATATCACTGTCTCGGATTTATGGTAAACACACGAGAGCACAAGAATTCCAGAAAACCTCCCAGGGATTTGCAATTTCTTGGAGCAAATATTTCATACTCCCTCCGCGAATAGAAGGAATCGGGATGAACACCAGCCCAGAAAGATCCTACAATCTTGGGAAGATGCTAGACATCATGGAAGACCCAAAGTTAGAGTACCTGAAGTTCAAGGTAAAACTGAAAAGAGCTATGAATGTGTTTTATGACCAGCGCAAGCTGCCTGCCAAATAACAATCCTCTGTTATATAGTGTCCGACACAATAGAATTTAACACATCTTAAATTAATCATGATGGGGACCACATAATTAACTTCTACTTATTATTATCATTCTGGGCCTGTGATTAGCTTGCCAGGTTCTTTCTCCATGAGACCACTAACAAAATGCCCATAAATTTAAGGTTGCTAAAGGAACATGAGCTAAGAAATATAATTCTTTGAATGTTTTGACTCTTTGGATCTGAAATAAAGGTGTGTGATGGTTTATATATGTTTGTCCCAGGGAGTGGCACTGTTAGGAGGTGTGGCCTTGTTGGAGAAAGTGTCTCTGTGAGGGTGGACTTTGAGACCATCTTCCTAGCCATGTAGGAGTCAGTCTGCTCCTGGCTTCCTTTATATGAAGATGTAGAACTCTCATCTCTTCCCAGAAACATTCCTGCCTGGTTCCTGTCTCTATGATAATAGACTGAACTGTTGAACCTGTAAGCCTACCCTAATTAAATGTTGTCCTTATAAGAGTTGCCTTGCTCATAGTGTCTCTTCACAGCAGTAAAGCCCTAACTCAGACAAGGTGGCTCTTTAATCCTCAGAATGACCTGCTGAAATAGCAACAATTCCTTCTACTTTACAGGTAAGGGAAAGATCCTCAGATCAGAACCTTGAGGGGCTTCCCAGGTCATGATGAACCACTGTAACTGACACAAGGAGGTTAAAGTCCAGATCTCACTGGCTCAGTAACCCAGTACAGATGCCATCAGTACCTCAGGAACCAAGGCACTGCCAACTGCATCATTTGACAATGGCTAACCTCTCCCAGTGGTAAATATTGAGGTAGGAATTTAAGCATTGACTGATCCTGGCTACTGAAAGCACTCTCTCTCTCTCTCTCTCTCTCTCTCTTTCTCACACACACACACACACACACACACACAATAGAGATAGAAAGACAGAGACAGACAGAGATGGAGACAGAGAGACAGAGGGAGAAAAAGAGACAGAAACAGAGAATTTTCATATGGAAAATTTGGTTAAAAATCTCTCCAAGTCAACTAATCAGCCGTTAAGTCCCTTTGCAATACTAAGTTGTTAGGATAAAACCACATCTATAGTTTTTAACTTTAAATGTGCAGATTCCTGGGACACACGACCTCAGAAGGACTGAATAGAAGCCTGGTAGCAGGATGAGCTGCCTACTTTTCCGAGTCACCCTGGGGCAAGTGAATCTCCAATATGTGGGGGAAGGAACAAGAAGAGTTTCCCTGGCCCTTTTTCCCTGCCTGAAGATGATGTCTCAGAGGTTGTCTTGTGGTGGCAGAAAACAACAGAAAATCACCCAAGCACATCAAACAGTCCAACAAGGGTGGATAGCAGCAGTCCACTGGGAGTCTGACAACATCACTGATAATTGTGGTTTCCTAAGGACTGTGTATCTTCCCACAGCCTGTACCTGTAACTTTCATTTCTGGAGTCTCGGCTCTCCTTTCCAGTGAAGGACTCCTCACAGGAGCTGGCTGCCAACCCAGTTTCTCAAATACAATTATTTTTATGATGAGGTTCAAGGAAGCTTGGGGCATCAAGAGGACTTCTCAGATCAATATCATGTTTGCAGCCCTGCTCTCCAGCTTCCATCTGTTAAAGGACAAGTCAGCCTGGGTGGCCGTTTTCCATCCCTGAACCCCGCTGTAGGTCAGCAGCTGCCCTGCGTGCCTCTCTGTACTGCAGGTGACCTGCTGAAGTCCTGGATCACAGCTGACTAAATGAACTGGATAATTAAAAGAGGGGATGAGCCGTGCCTGGAGATTCCGTTTGCCTCATTGAGAACACCGTGCCCTTTTGATCAATCTACTTGGGGTTTTGTTTTTATTTTTCTCCCTTTGAAAAATGATTAGCCTTGAGAAACTTCCTAAGCATGGCACCATCCACCATTAGTTGTCAAGGCCAAAGTCTTTGAGGAGTTTTAAATGGCTTTGCACTTAGAAAACTCTAATAAAACCCAGGAAAGGCAGCATGGAGATCAGTAACTTCCCTTGCATCATAAACCAAAGCACCAAAGTTTTCTGAAATCCAAACGTTTGTATAAGAGGAAAGTATTTGTGTGAAAATGTATGATTTGGTAAAGATGGAGATAGGAAGAGAAATGAAGCATCCTTTGGTGATTTTAGGACCTGGACAAATTTCAAGAGTCATATGATTAACTTATGTATGTGTATATATACACACATGCATATAGCTCACCATACACATGCATGGACATATGTGGAGATAAACTCTATGTGTGCATGGTGGAGGGAGATATAAAAACGTGACTTGCTAGGTTCTATTACCACTTTACATTTCTTCCAGGAGAAGCTTGAATTGGGCCTGAAAGAGAACTCCTTCTCTCCTCACTGTACAGTGCCCCAGAAGCACCAGGGACTGGGGCTCTATGATTCTGGGTGGATCCGTTACATAGAACTGATTAATGCAGGACAGCACCAGCAATGGTGATAATACAGTCACAACAACAGAAATGTAAAAAACCAGCAGAAAAGACCAGAGAGAATCCCAGGATACATGCCTTGGAATAGAATCAGGTACAGAAGAGTCGCCAAGGCTTGGTCCATGCTCTATAACTAAGATGGACTCCAAGTAGAAATTTCAAACCCTTCTGCTCAACTTTTTCTTTAAAGAACTTTATAGAAAGAGATCCCCCAAACAAGATTAAGTGTGAGAAAGGTAGTCATGTAGGATATTATATCCCTGTGTTTGAAGCATAAGTCATAACCAGTATAATACTCTTTGATCATTGAACTGACTGCTAGGGCTATCTGAATCTAGAGAAGAAGAAGGAGAGGGAAAGAGACATGGAGAGGAAGGAAAAAGAGGAGAGGGATGGGGAGGGGGAGGGGGAGAGGGAGACTATATTCAGAACCCATAACAATTTACCTCTGTTGTTTCAAAGTAGAGTAGACTGTAATAATCCCACTCATCCAACAGAGAGTGCTTCATAGACAGACATCTTGTCTGTTTTTTCTTGTGTGCTCTCGGTAGACATAGTCTCATTCAGTCTGCATCATAGTGTGCCCAGTGCTCCATACAGTAGAGCACTTTAGTGGTTGACTCTAGAGGTCAAGACCTAATGACTCTTTTATTTTTGCTGAAAAAAAATCACTAAATTTATATTATATTCTCTGAAAACTATAATTCTGTTAGAGCATTACAAAATATTAGATTACATTTTAAAGGAAATAAGACTTTAAATAGTATATATATTATGTTTCAACAATGGGTACATCTACAGACCTTTTAAAACTTGTTAAATTTATTCAATAATTTCATCAATATATACCAAATAAATATAAGGATTTATATGTAAGGATTATCTCTTAGTGTTTTCCATGTACATGTAGAGATGGGAAAGGATAATGTTACCACCGTATTCACTATACTCTGCCTTTGGAAGCACTCTCCATCAGCATCATCTGTAGGCTAGCATGATGACAGGAAGCCCAAAATTCCAGCTTGCCTATGAGTTTGGGCCAATAACTTATGATCACTGTGAATCAGTTTGTGCTTCTATATAATGTGATGGGTAATAGATCTCATATGGAGCACCGTGAAAATCAAATGAATTGATGGCCGACTATAAAGTCCCAGGAATAGTACCTCACAACTGGTTCTACAAAAACGACATCGAATTTATCAGTATTAGGTTGGTAAAAGAATAAATTGTGTGTTCAACTTTGAAAAGTTGAATATCAATAACAAAAGGAACTAAGGGTGATCTCAGCCCCTAGTATCAGCGTTAACACTCATATTTATGATGTTGTATACGTGTAACACAAGTATATGTATGTCCAGTGATAAAATGGCACAAATGAAACTAAACCATTGTCTACACATGGGACAGTGGGTGACTTTTGCTCAATTCTATTTCATATTACTAGTCACATTTAGATGAATTAGACAGACAGAATTCTGTCTCTTCTCTCTTATGAGCAACTTGGGTTTGGCTCTGTGAAACTTTTCCTGACTTCTCTGAAGTAGAAATGAAACTCTGAGCCTTTGGTTAAATGAAGGAGGAAGGCATTACCAACCAAGCAATGCCACACTAAGACGATGAGCACAGAGAGTAACAAAATATCCTTCGCCTTCTGAGTGGAAAGCCCACATCATTCTACCAAGAAGTACACAATGCTCTCCTAAGGAGTCGTGTGCCTCACAGAACAGAAATGCATCATGAGAAGTAAGCATGGCTCCATATACTAAGGATACCTATATTTTAAGCTAAGAAGACAATAAATTCAAATTTTCTGGCCATCTGAAGCATAAATATGAATGATAAGCATGCATCTAATACATTGCAGCCTAAGATTTCATCTTTCAAATATCAATTCTTGGCACAGCCATTAAGGCCAAGGAGCACTGTGATTGTCAGGATAATGTCATATCACACTAGAATAAGTGCCAAAATCCCCCCCCCCCATGAGCTGCTCAGCTAAGAGGCACGGGTGATGCTACAACATCAGCACCAGCAAGCAAACTCTATGCCATCATTGTAACAAGCACCTCATTTTAGTAGTAACTATAATGTACAACTGATCAACTAGGAGTCCCCTCTGGTTTTGTGGCCTTCAAAACTCTATATGGTATATTAGAAAGAGTACAAGACATGCCATGATAAAAATAATATATTAATAATGGATACATTTACAAGAGTCTGGAGTGTTAACATGACATTGTTGTAATTGTCCTATCATTTAAGGCTATGGCAATCAATCAGGTTGAAGATATTTTTATTGCCATAAAACTAGAGGGCCGAGACTGAAGGTGCTCACTCAACGCTGTTCAGTTAAAAAGTGAGGCAGCTAAAGGTGACACCCAGGTAAACTGAGGAAAAAGAGCTGGCATAACCAAACCATGTCTGCATTTCTCTAGCTCAGGACACTGCCAAAGGCCTTTACAGGCATTGCCTGCTCCACTCCCTACAATACTATCAGTCCAGCTGAGCATCAAACAAATTTGCTATCTCCAGCTTAAACACGCAGGAACTAATGTTAATAGAAGATGAGTGTCTTGTTTGATGAGGTGTTATTAATAAGATGGCCATCTTGATTTTTGTCTATGTAGTGCTTTAGTAGAAGTCACACCACTGAGTTTCCTGTGATGTGTCACCACCTTGAAATGTAAAATAGAGGGTTTATCCTGAGCCCACCTTCAGTCCTAGCATTTAATGTTCCTGTAAATGAAGAATCACTCATCCTGTGAGTCATCACCCACCACTGCCTACCTTCAAGTCATCCTTCAGCCTCCTTAATACCAGACATTGGCCCTTCCTCTTCTCTCTTTTCTCAAGTACCCACTTTGTTCTTATATCCAGTTATAGTCCCGTATGCCCTGGGGGTTATAGTGACTTTGTCCCCTCTACTCAAAATGTTCTCCTTTCTATTTCTCTGCACCTACTAAAGGCTGTTCACGTCTACTGCCTACCTTACCCTACACACATACACACACTTCATGGAGAAGTGTTTCTCAGGTCAGGTCAGACCTCCATCTGTCTGTCTCAAAGCCTGTTCTATTTTCTAGCACCTCTTTGGCCCTATCTCCCTCTGCTGACCCCAGGACCACATCTACTTGGATACTCAGAACACAGCTCTTCTTTCACAGATGTTCACCTAGTAAGCAAAGAAAAATGTTGTCTAAAGAAGTGCTCACATGTTTTAATTTGAGCATCAAAGTCGTAGCTAGCATGTAAAAAGGCACAATTCACCAGTTGATCTAAAAACATTAGAAACTGAATGACTAATTCCACCATTGCCCTATACAACTATTCTCTGTCAGCAAAGGTTAATGAATATCCAGGAAATTCCAGGCAACGTTCTGAGAACATATACACTCCAATGAGCAAAGCACTGGCCCTGCTCTTGTAAAGCAAAGATGCTAGGAGGGAGGCCTGCAGAGTTGATCTAGCAACAGCTATTCTACAATGTGACATGTGCTAGAAGAGAGTACTTTCACACTGTACCAGGAAGAGGGATGGCATGCATCCTTCCAATACTGTCTTTTACTAATTAGACTTGATGAAAGGGAAAAGCATTACTTTGATTCTGTTTTCCCTTTTTAAATTTACACATAACTAGCCAAGCAATAAAACATTACAATTTAAAACACAATCTAAGGTGTAAGGAGACATTCTAAATGTGCTCTTAGTTTGTAGATAGATAGATAGATAGATAGATAGATAGATAGATAGATAGATAGATAAATAGATAGGTAGAGAGAGAGAGAGAGAGAGAGAGAGATTAGATAATATATATAGTATATGTATATTATATACATATAGGTTTTGATACACAAATTAATGTGTAAAATGATGTCACAAAGGAAGCTGATTCCTTTACATACCTCAGAAGGAATCATTCTACACGCTTGTGTGTGCGCGCGCGCGAGCGCTTACACACACACACACACACACACACACACACACACACACACACACACGAACTGAGCGAGTGATCTGAGGCTCCTTGCACTGAACCCTTGAGGCCAGCCTCTCTATAGAGCATGTGAGTATCCCCTGCAATAACAAACTACATTTATGTGAGTGAACATTGTACAATGAGGCTTGTCACTGGTCCATACTCTGCATCTGTTTTCAGGTTTTACTGAGTGCTGAGGACACTTTGGATGCATTATCCTAGGGAATCTTTCCAGTATCCCTATGAGGGTACTTCTAGGATTGTCCCCATTTTGAGAAAGTGTAACCTGGGGCAGTTATATTGATTGTTAAACTGCATGTGTGGGTTTAAGCTCTTGAAAATGGTGGGGTCCAATCCATCTTTCACTTGTCAATTATCCCATTAGTTTGCGAAGCCGTCCTTACCGGGAAGCCTGCTTTGAG
The DNA here is from genome assembly GCF_000001635.26 of Mus musculus. Lineage (NCBI taxonomy): Eukaryota > Metazoa > Chordata > Mammalia > Rodentia > Muridae > Mus > Mus musculus. Next base: position 51,794,123 of record NC_000071.6, read on the forward strand.
GATCTCATAGAGACCCAGTGTCTCTATTGGGACAATAAGCAGTGATTCCCTCTCTTAAGTAGTTAAGCAGAACAGAGCTCTGCAGACCTGCAGCGGCTGCTAACAACGCTGTCACCCTCTACACTGTTTAGTCAGCGTTTGTTCCTCAATGACTTTCTCCTCTTGCTATGTGCTTAGGTTACTGAGAGAAATCTGAGCTCCTGATAATGCAGAGCATAGCTCATGTGAAATGCTTGCCTCCCCGCCTCTGCTCTCCTGGAACTGACCTTCGCACTGGGGTCCTGAAGGTAAAGCTTTCTGCAATTTCATCCTCCATTCAAGAGCTGGTGGAAGGCTTTCCCACATAGTCAGTCCTGCATTAACATCTGCAACTTGCATTTTTTTTTCCTCCTAGAAAAACAGCCTCCTTTCAAGAGTTCCTCAGGCACCTCCCTCACTTAACCTACCTAATTTAGAGCAGTCCCCAGTGCCATCTTGGTCGCAGAGTTGTTCTGTGACAGCTAATACATACGCATACATTACTGCTGACATTTTAAAACATCCCTAACAGTTTGTGTGAGGACATGGTAAACAGATGCTATGGGACTTTCTACCCATTATCAGTCATCTCTGAAGACTGCAGTCAAGTGACAGGTTTTTGAGACCTCTCCGTCTAACAGCAAGAGATTTATTTTTAATAGAATATTGATATTATGGTACAAAATTATATTTGATGTTTACTTTCTTCCCCCTCCAACAAGACAGTTCAGCTTGGTGGGTTATTGTGAAGTGCAGGTACCCCTAGTCTCTCTGTGACTCTGTTGTGGCTTTTTTTTCCTTGGGAGGGGGATGTCGCACACTTTTATGAACTGTCTGATTAAAGCGCCTCCATCTGAATGCAGATTAAAAGTTCCAACACCTGAGAGCTCAAATCCAATGAATATTTATACCCCAAACCAGCAGATGAATACACTCTAAAATCTTCAAATGCAAGTCTAGTCATGGGTTTTATCTTATTTTAGGACTTACTTTTTATTAAAATGAACTCTTGCATATTTACACTACAGAAATAAATGTTATTTGCAAGCACAATGCAGTGGAAACCTTACAAAATGCATGGCCTGGGGAAAAGCAACTTTGCTCTTTGGGCAAAGATTTTACTCTTTCTTGGGTCTTCCTTGAAGAGGAGTTTTGGTATAATTTGAGACCCAGAGAAAGCATTCATTTTGGAAGAGTATTTGTTTAGCGACCCACCAAAATTGTATGGGACATTCCTTAAAAGGCAAAGATTTTGTTGATTTGATAATTTTTCAGAACCACTTTAATAAGTTGATTTTTGTATTACTGTTAGGTAGATTAACACATTTTAGATTTATGTTTAATGTCCCACCTGACAGTTGCCAGATGCCCCCTTGTACTAGAACAGACAGTGGACTTAAGATGTACCCTGAAGTCACTGTCTGCTCCTGGGTCTACATTAGAGTACATCCACATTGGCTTTCAGAACAATGATCTCTAAGAAAGAGTCATGTTTGTGCAGCCAAACCACAGACCCAGGAGGCCTATGCTACTAGAGGCCCTTCCCTGTCTTCCTCAGGAACACATGAAAGTAAATATTATCATGAACTAACACCATGGGATCATTAATGATCTCTAAACAGGGCTGAAGAGAAATGCTTCACCTTAGCCCTTGTCTCTCCTGATCGTCTCACAATCTTTAGTTGTTTCTTATGATATTAGAGACCCCAAATAAGGAGCTAAGCAGGGATACCAGAGTTAGCTTTTGGTTGAACCCCACCCCCACCCACGAAAGTCTTGAGATACCCATTCCCTCACATTCCGAGAGCTTAGAATGTGCAAATCCACCATCCCACCCTGAGTTATCCCTTCTCTTTCATGAAGTGAGCTCCGAGATGAATGTTTACAAATCAAGCCAGTCATCATTTCTTCATTTTAATGCTTAAATGCTTCATTTTGATTGCTATCTTTTTGACATTTCACCAAGGAAATATGCTTGCATGTTCGCAGTACCATTGAATCAGCAATTAGACCTCCATATTCCAGATGTCAGGAGGCTTTCCGATGCATCTCCCAATAAAATTTATTTCTGAACTTTGAGATGGAAAAAAAAAACCAAAAACATGTACTTTGTATAAATTAGGCACATTATCCTTATTTTTCTAATTTGCAGTGTGTGCATAGCAGAGCTACTGAAGCTACTGATTCGAGAATTTCCCATCATTCTACACAGCAATTTTCTTGCAAACTCATACAAGTTTCAATAGGGACAATGTATGCATTTTGACTCACTAAGGTTTCTTCAGGTGGAACAGGCACTATGGCAATGAATGTGTGTTCCTAGCAGTACCCTACAGTTTACATTCCACAGGAGCTGTCGAAAGCCTTGGCACTCTGAAAAACACAGGAAATTGATTGTTCAAAACAGGTGAGAAAAAAAATGGAATTCTTGTCTCACCCATACCTTCATTGAAAATATTAACTTCCTAAGTTCCCTTCTGCCTGGTCTTGTCTTGTCTATGACTTCTCTCTCATACTCAGGCCAGCTCAGAAACAGTGTCCCTGTAGCCCAGTGGCTATTGCATATCTACATGTTTAGAGTGACACAATGCCCCCTCATCTTCCTCTGTCGAGCCTCGGCAAATGACAGACTGCTTCTCAGCCCTTTGCAACAGCTTTTAATTGAGTCTTTACAAACCACAATTAACCAAAATGGCTGCACAACTGGCATTCTGGCAAAGCTCAGACATTTCGATGAAAAGCAGAATTATCTCCATGAGGTACTATCCTGAGTAAACACAGGCATAGTTGTGTGGCAAAGAAAAGAGTTTTTTTCTGTATTTCTGCTCACTCGGATCCAGTTATAAGTTATGTGCATGCATCACTAAGCGAACAAAGTCTTCCTGGTGGCTCTCCTGCAAATGCCCTAAATGTCACTCCCTCCAATTTCCCTGTATCCTGTATTTCTAGATACATCTTCTCTCCTGCTGACACAAAGGTTTTGTTTGGTATTTACCCACATCCAGATAATATGAGTGAGTTTGATTCCCTGTTCTCCATCAGTGGAAGGATTTTGTAGATGGCTCATTCTAGCCTATCCTACATTAAAAAAAAAAAAAAAAAAAAAAAAAAAAAGCTCTGAGCACAAACTCATCTGTTAGGACAGAGGTGAAAACTGCCTCATTCCGGCTAGAAGTGGTACAAGAGCTGCTACTGCTCTGGCAAATTTATTTTGCCTTTCAAGGGTTTAATTGCACACAACATGGTGCAGTTTTGATTAATCCTTCAGAATTTAATATATACTCTGGGGGGTCAATATGTTGATTCTCCATGCATCGCTGTCATGGGAGTAACTGGAATGTGTTTAAACTCCACAGGAGGTGAACTTCTTCAGCTACCTGGTCCTGCCAAGGGTAAAAAGTGCTCCTTAATGACCCCATCCAGGAGGGGAGCCAGCAGAGGGAAATGCTTCCTCCCTAACACTATTTCTGGTTTGCTTGGCACTCACATATCCCTTGGGGTGGTCCCAGGTGAGCCACATACTGGAATCTTCCAGGCTCATGCCCTGATCATTTTAATGAGAAAGCAGTGTCAAAATATTGGCACCTTGCATCCAGCCAACATATGGGGATGCTGTACAAGCACTTAATTGAACTATTTAGAGATTATGAAGGGGATAGTCAACTGGGTCAATGAGTGTTTATTCTCTAACTTGGGATAGAAAGGGGGTCATCCAAAGGTAACAATGAGTCCACTTGCAATTCCCACAGAGAACGCTCTTTGAAATTCTGGAATCCATGTTCCCAGTGTTAGATGTCTCTTGGAACCCGCCATCACCACCAGTGACTGTGCATGTCTAGCCATGTGGACATGAGTAGGAACCACTAGAAGTGATGTGACAGCAACAGCACATGTGAGGAGTCCATGTACCAAGCAGCCCCAGGAGAGAGAGCACCAAATGGAGCCCAAGGCAGACAGGAACGTGTGTCTAGAGCCCGCATCCCTCTGTGTGATCCCTCCACATCCCCATCTAGCCTGAGCAGGCTGCTGGTCACACACAGAGTGCTATTCTTTCCCTTCTAAGGAGCTGTGTGAAGGGCTGACTCGGGGCTTCTCAGATTGTTACGTTAAACTTTACCTAAGTCCTAATCCCTCTGACCAAGGCCATATCCAGGTATTCTGGGGTAGGACCTTTAAGGGTGTAATTAAATAGAGTGAGGACATGTGGGTAAGTCCAGAGGTCATATGACCAGGACAAACACCATAGCATGGGCATATTCAGAGAACCGTTTTTGAGATCAAAGTCAAAGTGGCAAACTAAGGAAATGGGCCTCTGAATAAAACCCAATTTGCCAACCCCTTGATCATCAACTTTAACCTCCAGAATGGTGAAGAAATAAGTTTATGTTATGTGAGACCTCATTACAGCATCCTGACACAACTAAAGTTAGGCTAGGAAACACCAAAGCAATCAGATTCAATAGAATACAGACCTTCAAGGAATTCTGGCTCCCTCTCATCCCATCCTCCCCAGGCCCATCTCATAGAAACACAAAGGTAACAAATGCATCAAGATCTACTACCTAAAGTTGCTGAGATAAAGAAGCAGGAAGTCACCTTCCAAAATTCAGAAACCCAGCCCAGTCTGCTGGTCCACCCCTAGTTTTAGTACAGCTACATAAAACCATGGGTGTATGTCTATACCGCATGAGAGTAGAAGCAAAACAATCCAGGGGAACAGGGGGAAAGTAAGAAGAGTGGAGAGGAGTGTAGAAGGGAAGGGTAGCAGGCATGGGGACAGAAACATGTTCAATATACGATGTATATTTGTGTGAAAGTGAACTTAGAATACAATACTGTGCACAGCATGCATATATATATGTGTGTGTGTGTGTATGTATATGTATGTATATGTATATATATGCAATGAAAAAACACATTAAGATCATAGCACAGCGAATGTAGGAATATAGGTTCACATTTAAGAGCCTAGAGAATAGAAATGGCTTCCGGCCATGTGCAGCTTCACGCTTCATCCTAAGTTCAGGGTAACTAAGCCACAAACAAGAGGTCAAGCAGGAGATCATTGCCTAAAAGCCAAAGATTTTTACAAAATCCTTTCCCTGGAGGGTTATCCAAACAAGCACGTACTATCTACTCCCATTTTCTCAAGCTCATGCATAAGTAAAACAGTCAAATAACTCTCTGATAAAAAAAAATGATCCTAGTTACTAACTTCAACCCGCCCCAAAAGCCATCTTACAGAAATTTTCTCAGAACTGTTGCTGTGTTGTCACACAAGCATCTGTCAGGTTCCTTGCCAAAAGGAAGCCGAAACACCAGAAGGCTAGCATCACCGGGGACGCCAAGGTTCTGAATATAGAACTGCCCACACCCCTGGGCTGTGTGCTCACTAGATTAAACCAGCTACCAAACATCCAAAAGTTAGATCAACAAACACACTGCCAGGTCTGTAGTTAAACTACAATCCACTGGGGCCACCAAGTCATGTGTGCCCCTCTTGATCCCCTGGAAGATCAGGTGACTGACCTGAGACCCAAGAAGTGTGCCTATCCATCCACAGCCTGTTCCAATTCAGTGTCTCTAGTTGAGTCAGATCTCTCTAGCTCCAATTCTTGGCAGTTTTAAGAACCACAACCAAAGGGACAACTGGACACAGTCCAAGTAGCTGCCTTGGATACACTAGGGTGCAGAACGGGAACATGTTTACTCAACATATAAGTTAAGGTCAACAAGGGAAGGTACACTTCCTGTTCACAAATCCTTTAGGGCTGTTTGTTTTGGGGCCTCTGGTTGTTCCTGGTAAAAACCCCAGAGCATGTGCCTAGGAGTAACCAACTTCGTCATGTGAAAAGTGTTCTCTGCTATAAATCACTAACGTCTTCCCAGCCTTACAAAATCCTGGGTTAAGAAATCAAAGAGAATTTTCTCTCTCTCTCTCTCTCTCTCTCTCTCTCTCTCTCTCTCTCTCTCTCTCTCTCTCTCTGTGTGTGTGTGTGTGTGTGTGTGTGTGTGTGTGTGTGTGTGTGTGTGTGTATGTGTGCTCGCATGTATGTGTGTGTTTATGTGCATGTGTGTCTTTCTTTTCCCTCACAGTACAAAGGCCTTTGAACATTTGAATGCTCATCTTTCCCTTCGGCCCACAGATTCAATTCAGGTAGAAATCCCAAAAGAAATCCAGAAATTCACCTGAATGCAAAAACCCTAGTGTGTGCATATGAATACATCTCTCGCTGTCTGAGGACCCAGCAGGGACTGTCTATTAAGCAAGAGTATTGATTTTGAGACTTGCTCCTTTAACCTGCAAGACACTCAGTGGCCTCAATCCAGCACCTCTTTTAACTTCTTGTGTTTGGAGCTGTATATTGTGATCTACCAAGGGAAGCTAGCTTCCATTAGCAATGTGTCCCCTCCGACACTGTGGACTTCTCCAGGGCAGTGTTTCTTCCCTGATGCAAAGTGTGTCAAACTATTTTATCTGAAGCAAGTTAACAGGTAGGTTTCCTCCATTGTCAGAGACTTCTAATAACTTTGCAGGTTCTTTCTTCCTTCCTTCCTCCCTTCCTCCCTTCCTCCCTTCCTTCCTTCCCTTTCCTTTATTTCTTCCTTTTTTCCATGCTTTCTTTCTTTTTCCTTCCATTTTACTTTGCTGGAAGATTATTTGCTTTAATCAACAAACATGAATGAATCTGTGAAAAGAATACAAACTGATTGAGGAAATAAGGATTTTAAAAGCATAAATGGAAAGGGAAGTAGACTTTTAAAAGATTTATATTTTATTTTACATATACGTGCATATCTATGTGGGTATTCACACATGCTTGTGGGTGCTCAAAGAGGCCAGAAGGAGGTCTCAGATGTCCCGGAGCTGATTACAGGCATTTGCAGACTGCCCAGGGGGGTGCTTGGAAGCACACTGGGAAGCTCTGCAAGGACAATAAGCATTCTTAAGCACTGAACCATCATCTCTCAAGCCACAGAATAGATTCGTATTATTAATTGATACAGTACTAAATGATGGGCACTTCATGGCAAATCCACAAAATTCCAATGTAATCCTTGTCATTCTCCTGGCTCTGAGGACATTTGACAGTGTGCATTAGACTCCTGTGTGTCCCCTTCCATGGCTGAGCACTTATTTTATGCTCTCCCTTCACACATAAATAAACACCTGAGCATGTGGAACAGGTAAAGGACACACTCAGTGACACCCAAGGGAAGCAGTCATGTATGAGCATAAATAAGCAAAGTGAGTTCACACCAAAAGAGGACTGTGTGACACTCTGGTCCAGGATGGCTCCATGGGATTAAAAAAAAATCGAATCCCTAAAGCAAGGGTATCTAAAGACTTGGTGGAACGCCTTTCTCTAAATTACCCACTCAACTCAAACAAGCTGCTCCATTCCCCAGAAGCAGAGCTAGGTGCTGAGATACGCAGAGACCTAGCACAGACAGGCCCGTCTCCTGTCTTACTGCTCGAGAGATCATATGGACAGGATTGCTGAGTCAGGAGCCAAAAGCTGCCCACAATGTCTGCCTGCTTGCCATCTGGCTGCAAGAGACATGGGGGCATAAGAGAACAGGTGAGAGAGTGTGTTCGCCCTCAGTCCCAATCCCAGGGGTAAACAAAGCATGGTGGAGGCCAAGGCTGAAAATAAATCCCTCTTCAAACGCTAAGGACATATGCACAGATAAAGGTGGGGACAGCTATAGATAAACTTGAGTTATATTCGGGAAGGCATTCGTCTTGGGTCACCTATCTGATCATAGGACCTGTAATCACACAGCCTCAAGACAAGAACAAGGGATTTCTTTTGTTCGCAGCAACGCTGAGGAGCCGTGATTTTGTAGCCGATCTCTGGACAATGCCATGTTGAAGACATTCTGAAAATAGCACTTTCTCCAAGTCCATGCACAACCAGAAAAGGATAATACACTGTGCCCTCAACTTCGTCGGATTCCATCCATGCCTCCAAAATGTCCTAAAAGGAGTGCCAGCCCCTAGTTGGGAGAGATGCTGGACTATATGCCAGCATCCTAAAAATAGGACTCTTCTGATGAAAACGGAGAGACAAAGAAAGGTGACTCTCTTTCTTTGTGCTCACATGGCTGCGAGAGGCGTGACAGGAGAACTCTTTCAAATCCTCAGCTGCTGCCAAGCGTACTTATCCTCAGAAGCAAGCAAGAGGTGTGTTGGCAACGTGGCTTCTGTCTCCCTAGGCCCTTCCCCCAAAAGAAAACAATGATAGACACAATCCCCTCCAGCAGAGATGAAGAGGGTCCTCTTGGCAGGCCAGATTTCCACTGTTCTCTTTCCTCTGAACCATATTAGATAATTCTCCTAACCAAAAGACCAATAAAGAGTTAAGAGACCTCCAGAGAGAAATAATCACCGTGTATGGGCTTTAAACAGCTTTTAGAGCCACCAGGACCTGCTGAATTAGGATCCTTAGAGCAGTCAGTTAGGAAGCAAAGCAGCCAAAAGAGAAGCTGGAGAGATGGCTCAGCAGTTTGAGAGCGTTTCCTGCTCTTCCAAAGGACCTGAGTTCAGCTCCTCACACTCACATCTGGCCCCTCATCACTACCTTCAACTCCAGTTCCTAATGATGTAGTAGACCCTCATCTGTCCTCTAGGGACACCTGCATATACATCATAAATACATGAAAAGAAAAGACATATTTTTTTAAATGTGGGGAAATGGAAAGAAGTCCTCCCCCCACCCCATCCAGAGAAACCTTCATACAATGTTGACCATGCCCTCAGTGGCTCATAAATCAGTGGTACATTCAAGAGGCATAAGAACAAGCCTTGGCCAAAGGCCTCAGGAGCTTCACGTTAGGAAAGTTGCTGTATTGAGCTCACCCAGCCCTCCAGGTTCTTAACAGCTATACATCTGACACGGGGAGGTGTGAAGTCTTATCACCAAAGTGGGTATTGATCAGGAGTCAACCATGCTGATACAGTTCCTTTCCAGATCTGTGGTTTCCTAACCAGCGACACTGCTTCGTACTTCTCAAAATAATGAGTAGGGACTGCCAGCAAAGTAGAGACAAAGAGCATGCCATGCAAGAAATTACTTCATGAAGTAAAAATGGGGGATATAGAGAAAATGGAAGAAAGGCTCCCCCTTCATATATTACCATGGCCAGAGGACCAGCTACCATCCTTGAATCCCCACTGTGGTATCAAAAATACAAATGAGAGACGGCCTGGGAAAGGAAGGAATGTCTTACTTACTTGAGTGCAAAGCACGTAGACTCCTGAAAAAATAAAGTGGTACTTTCACTCCAATCAGGATCTAGGGATGTGACTGTCTGAAAGGAAGATAGTCAGTTTACTTCAGTGAAAATTGGAAAACCCCTCATACCAACAGGTCCTAAAAACAAACACCAGGAAAGGGGGACTCGGCTTTTAATCAGAACAACAAAAACAAAATCTACTACAAAAAAGAGGTTAAAAAACCTGTCTTTGAGCTCAAACTAAGGATTCATAAAACTACCTTGTGAAGCTTCCCTAAGACTTTCAAAGAACTTCTCTCTCTTGTATTTGTTATAAGAGAGTTGGCAAACCACAGTCTACATGTGCTTCTAAGGTTGTGTGACCTAAATATCTTGCCTGATGTTATGTAGGGGTGACTGGCTCCACACATAGAAATTGGAACCAACCTTGGTGAAGTGTTCCAGGTCCTGCTGCTCTGGGGTTGCAGCAAAAGAGAAAACACAGTACAATGTGCTGTCCTCCTGACATCTTACATATGAAGATCTGATAAACAAGTAGAGCAACGCATTACATGAGGAGGTTCTAACTACTACAGGAAAGTGTAAGCTGAGAAGGGGGAAAGAGAACTGCAGCTGTAATTTTAAAGTGGTAGTGGTGGTCAAAGAAGATCCCCCTGGGAATCATGCCATTTTGTGTGGGTGGTTGAACAAGATATAAGAAAGGTGCAGACATTGACACCCATTTGGTGGACGTGCAAAGGACGCCATTTCCAGAGAGATGGAGTAGCGGGTGCTAAGTGTCTGAGTCAGGAGCATGCCTCAGATGTGTGAAGAACCGGAAGGACACTGTGACTGCTTTTAACCATAGCAACAGTGAAAGCACAAACATTACGACTGCTACAGGAGCTGTCAATATGGGGTCAAAATGTACTTTATAAATGTGTGTGTGTGTGTTGGGGATGTTGGGACAGGGTCACACTATGTATCTCTGGCTATCCTAGAACTCACATTTAGAAGGCTAGCCTCAAACTCACAGAGATCCACCACCTTTGTACAGCAAGTGATGGATTATAGGTGTGTACCACTGTACCTGGTTTGTCGTTTGTTTGTTTGTTTGTTTGTTTTTCAACACAGGGTTTCTCTGTGTAACCTTGACTGTCTTGGAACTCACTCTGTAGTCTAGGCTGGTCTCGAATTCAGAAATCTGCCTGCCTCTACTTCCCAAGTGCTAGAATTAAAGGCGTGAGCCACCTCATCAACTTGAGGGAAAGGATGATGAGGATTTAGAGTAGCTTCTCGTTCTTTTAATTTTTATTAATTTGTTTATTTAAGGAATGTTTATGGAGAGTCTGCCGTGTACTGGACCCTAAGGGTAAAATGGTAGACAGATAGACAGAGGCCTTGGAAATCAGTGTTAACTGATTTTCAACAGGCTGGGATTTAGAACTGCTATTGAGACAATCTCCAAGCATGTCTAGATTAAGTAAACTGAGTTAACCCATCCTTCCATGGGATGGGGGGATAAGGTCTAGGACTAAATAAAAAGGAAAATGGAGATGGATACATGCATGCATTTCTCTCTGCTTTCTGACTATGCACGTCATAGGACTGGCTCCTTTCTCTTTCTGCCACCATGCCCTCCCCATTGTGACAGAAGCTAACCTATAGAGCCACAAACCCAAGCAATGTCTTCCTTCTTAGTTACTTAGGTCAGATATTTTATAGCATCAAGGGGAAAAGTAGCTAGTGTATAAATATATCACCAAAGTCCAACACTGGTACAAACTGTAACATGTGTCAGACAATGATGTCTGCAATAGGGAAAGGAGGTTGGAGAGAAAATGGCAAAAGAAACTTTCACGAAGACGACTTGGTTTGAACCCAGAAAAAAATCAAAACTTGCAGAGAGAACCAAGCCAGTGTCGTGCAAAAGGCTTCTAACGTGATACCTGAGGTGACAGAAATAATAATAGCTGCTATAGGAATGAATGCGCCCTGTAATAGGTTATAATGGTACAGGCCTGTAATCCCAGTACTCAGGAGGCTGAGTCAGGAGTACTGTGAGTTCAAAGCCAACCTGGGCTACCTCGAAAGAGCATCTCTCAAGAAAGAAAGCTTACAAAGGTAGGAAAGGAGCTGGGTGGAGTCCTGGTTATGGTTTGTTGCAGAATGTTTTGAGCATTTTGGTCATGTGTTCACCAATAGGCATTTATTGACCACATATCACCTATCCACTACTGTGCTAGGAAGGGGGTTATAAATATCACAGCCATGACTTTTGTTCTCAGGAAGGCTTAAGTCAAATCAGAGGCAAAACTCCGATCTCAAGAACTGCTACTTGGCATTACAACAAATTGGGGAAGAGTCAACAATTCAGAGGAACCTGTCAGGGTGACTCCATGATTGCTGTGAGTTTGAAGGAAAAAAGAAGAGCTCCACTCGTTTTCTTTAGCACGCATCTCACTGGAACTCCGTGTTTGTGCTTGTCATGCAGCCATACATTCATCTGGGCCCTGCTGACCACATGCCCTGCACCTCCCTAGCACTGAAAGCTAAAGGGCAGAGAAGGAAGACAGTGTCCTCTGAAGAAGTTCATAGTCTATCTGGTAAGATGTAAAAACAAGTGAGCACACTCTAATATACACAGCATCCCAAGGAAGTACCTGTATGTTTAATCCTGGGATGACTGTCAGGTGTTTTAGCAAATAAAGAGGACAGGTGTTAACTGTATTGATTACTTTTTAACGTCACAAATGTTCAACCCCCCCCCTCATGGTACCGTATATTATTTATGATGTTAACTTTAGGAAAGAGCAGAGTGTAACAAAGACATTTGATGAAAAACTCTGATGGGGTTCCTATATCACCCAGTTAAAAACATGTAGTGAACAGTTTTTGGTAGCTTTAAGGATGACTATCCAGAGAAAGTGCTTGTAGAGTCCAGTTTTAAAGGTAATAGGAATTATTTGGGGGCTCATACACACACATACACACATTTGAAGCCTGGCACATGAACCCTTCTACATACCATGCTTGGCCTGTGTGCAGACCAGGAAGATTGCAAAGATGTCACTCTCTGCTGCTCAGAGTTATATGCAAGAACAAACTGGGGTCAATCCAATAAGCAACCAATGAAAAATGAGAATTACTGAACAAGGGCCCTTTGTTCCTTCCTTTTGCCCTACTAGCTTTCACACACATACACACACACACACCCTTCCACCTATTCTTGAACTTTCATGGTTATCTAAGCCAGGCTCTAGAATATCATCAGCCTCTCTCATGAAGTAGACACCCTGCTCACCAAAATGTTAGCCCCCTTCCACTGTTGACACTGAACAAAACCACCTAAGCACTGCTCTGTGTCTCTGCCAGGATGCACTTGTTTCACTTGCAAGCACGGAGAAGGCAAAGTCCAACAGTGTCAGAGGTTCTTTCTAGTCTTCATCTGGATCCTTAAAAACCCATAGTATAGCTGGGTGGTGGCAGCACACGGCATTAAACCCAGCACTGAGGAGGCAGAAGCAGGGGAACCTCTGTGAGTTCAAGGCCAGCCTGGTTTACAGAGAGAGTTCCAGGACAGATAGGGCTACACAGAGAAACCCTGTCTTGAAGAAAACCAAAACAAAAAACAAAAGAAAGAAAACATTAAACAAAAACAATGACCTGCACTATAGCGTAGTTCTCTATGGTTTTCTACAGTTTCAACTCATCTACTTCATGGAAAAGCTATGACGTGGTGAACATACGTGAGCATGTGTGTGTTCATAAACACTGAGCACAGCCCTAAGCACTGAATCTTCACAACTCCCATCTTACCACTTCTGTTTCAGGAGGAACAAAGGGAACGCGTGGCTTTGTAAAGTCACTGTTTGTATTAACAAACAGACATGAGCAGCCAGCCCAATGGCAAACCCGCACCATATTTACTACTCTCAGGCTGTGATGCCTTGCCACACTGAGATAGACAAGACCACTTTACTATCTCTGCCAATAGACAGTGGAAAACTAAGTCGATGAATATAAATGTTGTGCCAGGGACAACACCCTCAGACTCTCAATCCACTTCTCTGAGTTTGTCACTGCATGTTTTCTGTAAACCCCTGGTGCTCTGCAAGCCTGTAACCAGAATGACAGGTGTCACCTCAGAAACATGAGGACTATGCTTCCCAGCCTGAGCTATCCCATTTATGGGAGAGTATGTGCTTCTAAAATCACCTCATTGTTTTGGGTGGGGTATATATATATGCATAGATGCATATACACATACATATATATCTCACATACTAAGCTGTGTGAGTATCCAGTATGAAGTAGCTAGAGATGACAGGATAATTCCAGACGCATAAAGAACAAAGTAAATTTAATAGTGTGGGCCTTGTTTATACTCCTGCCATCAACTTTAATGATGAGCCTATTTATGCTAAACTCCACTACATTATCGAAGTCATTAGTGCCTGTAAGTAAGTGATAATGTGCTTGAAACTTCCACGAGGACATGTGTATTCCTCTGAGTCCTACACTTCCGTGTTGGGAGATGCAGAGCCAGTGAATATTTTCAAACATTCCCTCAGGGATAGCTGTTAGGTCTTATGCCCTGGAAAATGAACGAGGCCTCACTCAAGTCTGAGAAAGAAAGTTAAAGAGGTGTCTTCCACTTTAAGGATGTGGACAAAACTCAGTGAGCAAACTGCTCATTGTGCAAACACAGGGCTCTGATTTCAGATCTCAAATACTCACATTGAAGCTGGACATGGCAGCGCACATCTTTAACCCTAATGCCATGAAAGCAGGGATAGGAGGATCCCTTGGCTGTCAGCCTAGTCAAATAGATGAGTTCCAGTTTCAATGAGAGACCCTGTCTCAAAAGAAAGTGGAACGTGACAGAAGATAACAACATCAAACTCTAGCCTCCACATATGGGCATGTGCTCTCAAGTGCACACACACACACACACACACACACACACACACAGAGAGAGAGAGAGAGAGAGAGAGAGAGAGAGAGAGAGAGAGAGAAAGTGAGAGCGAGAGCAATGCTCAGTAACATTTATGCATATACATATACCTCCTGAAAATACAAAAGATTTCTTTCCATTCACAATTCCCATCAAAGTACAAGATAGTGCTGCCTCCTGAGTCAGCAAGACAGAAGACTCTATGTCAGATTTTCTTGAAGTATTGACCCAAGAAACAGCAAAAAGGGATAAATCTTACCTCTCTGGCTATTGGTCCACTAAAATACACTTTTATGGAAGCTAGATGAAAGAATCACAGACAAACCCAGTATTGAATGTGAAACCAAAGTATAAAAAGAATGCACATTGGTTCATTAGTTATAATTATCCATGTATGTTCTTGGCCTGGGCAAAGGATAAGAATGCACATCTCTGCAGACTTGAAGTCCTCAATAAAAAGGACACCATAAGATTAGCACATAGCAAAGAACCTCAGCCCTCTAGAGTGGTCTCCCTCTGTCTATGTGAGCCAGGAGTTTCACATGACCTCAGATATCCCTACCTTGGGATTTGGAGCATCTTTGTCAACTGCCCGAAGTACAATGCCATCAGAACCTTAGCAGGAAGACACATTAAGATCCCCATCAGCATTTTCCCAAAGATGAGCCACAGTTATAACAGATGCTATATTCCCCTTAAATGAAGCCTCAAAGAGAAAAACCAAGACTGCTAGATCATACCAGCAGCTCAGAAGGGAGCTGCTTGGATGGGGCACTGGGGGTGCTCTCCACAGCAAGCATGTACCCCTTCTTACACTATCCTCTCAACAGCAAAGTCTCCCTTGACCACCTTGTCTGATGGTACAGACCAGTGACTCCCCAGTCCATGCCTCAGTAGCATTCATCATCTCTTATAATTTTGTTATGTTTGATTGTCTGCCTCCCCTTTATGGAACACAGTGTCTCAGGGTTGGGAATACATGCATCTCATTCATCTCCACAACCCTGTGCCTGGAACAGAGTATCCACCCAATAACTATCTGTCATATGTCAAAGGAATCCACTGATTTGGGAAAGTTTGACTCTAAGAAACAGATACCTAGAGTCAGGAAGTCTCGGATTTTAATCAGTATAATTGTCCTATTTCTTCAAGCTCACATGGGCCTCTCCTCAAATCACAGCAAAAGAAGGAAAGAAGGTAAAAGTGTTGTGGAGAAAAGGACAGAGCTCTGGGGAAGAGGCAAAAGTGTTTTATCTATGTCCCTGGATTTATACTCAAGCTGAAAGATCAGGTTCTTCAAGAACTCAAAATGGACATGAGTCATGAGAATTGTTTCCAAGTTTTCTGAACCAGAATGGTCAATGCCAGCCACATATACCAGCCTTCAGGTGACAGAATACCTGGCAAAACCTTTACATATGCCAGAGAACCCCATCCCTTCTTTTCTTTACCAACTTTTGTGAGTATGTTTTATTGTCTGTCTTACCTTCCATTCATATTAGTCTTAATCCCTCAATACCCTATAAGCCTGCCTGTCTCCTTACTTCATCTTGATTATCTAGATCAGAAATTGTCCCAAGTTCCCAGCCAACTAATCTTAAGAGAATCCCCAAGTTTCTCCTGGGAAGGTATCCAAGAGTCACTGAGACTACTAGCATGCTGGCTGTGTACAGAACTGTGAGGTCTAGCTAGATCATAGAATGTAACCACAATGGTCCCGGAGTGAGGATAAGGAAAGGGACTAGAGAAGGTAGAAAGGGTGCCCTAGGAAGCCTCTGGGATTAGGGAAACTTGAAAGATCTCTCTGTTCTCTATGGCAAGAGAACAAAGGCAGGAAGAGATGCCCCCTCTCATCTCACATGACTAACTCCAACTCACCAGAGATCCGATTCACTTGAATATCTTTATGCAGCATCAGGCTCCACCCTACACACTCTCTACTTGAACTCAGTCATGTGGCTTTTCCTACATTCAATCAAATACTGACCAGAATGTTATCTTTGCAGGCTAACAAGCTCTGTGGACATAGGTTTAAAACCTCAGCCCTTGGTTATGTTCCTAAGAGCTATCCCTGGGAATACCCTTCTTTCATGGGTGAACTGCCATCTTATGTATGATGTGTTTGTGTGATGGGGAGTGTACACATGTATGTCCAGGTGCACACGTTCACATGTGTGTGAATGCATGCAGAAGTCAAAGGAGAACCTCATGGATCATTTCTCTGATACCTTGCTCTTTTTGTTTTAGACATGGCTTTCATCCCCCAATTAGTTACCTCCTATCTCTCTGCTGTTGGAATTATAAGTGGACACCATCATGCTCCATGGGTTCCAGGGACTCAACTCAGGTCTTCATGCTTCAACTGAGCCATCTCTCTAGCCCTTCTATATACTTTTTAAAGTCTTCAGTTATCCCAAATAATAGTATTACTCTATAGCCACATGGTACTTTCTGAAACCATGTTTATTGAGCACCTACTATGTGATGTACTAGGTTATGGGTATATAACCAAAGAGACAGTCTCTAGATATAAGGAGTGCCTAGCAGTGCATTAAGGACTTCTTTGTATATAAATATGCAGTACATCACAAGGGTTCAGGGAAAGAACGTGGTTCCAGGTTTAAAATGGAATTCCATATTCAAACAGACCGAGTTGGGTGGACAAATTACTGAGTCACAGTACATCTCAAAGCTAAAGCTATCGGCTCAACACCAGGGGGTGAAGGTTTCTATAATGAGAACATGAACATGATATGCACTGCTAAGGCAGATGAGAAATGCCATCTCTTCATCAGTAAGGACACTCGGGAACAGTAGCCAAGACAGCCCATTACTGGCATATGAATAAATGCCTTACTAAGTGCAAGGTACACACGCTGGCTTGATGGATCTGTCAAAACTCCAGCATCCGCTCAGCATCAGAAGCTGTGTTCATATCATGCTGTATCCAAATATTAATCTCTGGGTGGTCTTCCCCTTCACTGTGCCCATTCAAATTACCACCATACTTATCTATATGTGAGGGTTAAAAAAAGAACACCTGCTTAAATGAATGACAAAAATAAAACAGGCAAATTGCAGAAGAGCGCTCACAGCTACATGGGAGTGAGCAGAAAATGGGCATGAGGGAGAGTTCCCTGTATGAGTATGGCTATTATTATTTCTATCTATCTTGCACGGTAAATCAAGAATAATGAAGACATGCCACCTGTATGTATTTCCATAATTCGTTATTTGCCTCCTAACACCAATATTTCTAACATATAAAGCCGAGGTAAGCAGTATTAATGACTTGTTGGATGTAGCAGTTTGGGAAAGATTTTAATATCTCACATCTTTTATGACAATATTCTAATAAAGCCAATAAATTGGCAGTCAAAAGACAGAACCTGGGTGCTCAGGATTAGGCTGAGGTTAAAGCTAAAAGGCCTGTTGAGGGGTTCTTTTTATTACTAATTTACTTTGTTCATTTAGAGAATCAGTTTGGTGCTATTAACGGCTTGAGTTTCACATATTTTATAGTTTACTGGCATTTCTTCCATGTGAATGTGTGGTACTGTTGGAAGAGTCCAGATTAGCTCTCTTCTAACAGCCCGCCAGACAGGCACACTTGTTCTTAGATGCATAGTGATGCCAAGCTGCCTGCCATCCTAAACAAGTGGCAGAAGATGCAGAACAGTGTGGAAGCTTTGCTTTGTGGTTATGTGTATTTATAGATCCCCTTGCAATAAGCCAGTTATGAAATAATAAAAATTAAGAGTGGACCCTTCCTAGCCTAAACTGTTTTCATCTAAATCTAAATCTGATTTTTCTGTACTCACTGCAAACCTCAGAGGCGAAGCAAACATGCATTGATTTGGAATAGAATGGATGACTGTCTTTTCCAAAACCCTTAAGGAAGGTGGTGCACCCTCCAACTTTGGGGACAAAGGAGTTTTTTACAGATCATTGTGAATCGATAACTCATAGATGAGAGGACAGACACAGAATATCCTTAACTTAGGATGAAAAAACAAATTGCACATTGAGGTCTGTAATCAATAAAAAGCTAACAGATCAGCCGTGCAAACAAGACGAGACAATCTTATTTCAACCTTAGTCATGAACTGAAAGCTACACCAGGCTGAGTCCTGTGGTTAAAAATTGCTCCTGGGATGGTGTACTTGTGAACTATCAAGCGAGAAGGTCAGTAGAGACCAGCTCACTTCGGGATTTGCAACCCAGAAGAGACAAGTGTGGAACATAAAAGGGCGCACTACACAAATGTCAATTAATGTATTATGCTCCTACTGAACTTGCTTTACCAAGTACCACAGTGGCTTTAAAGGCTCTGTGTGTCTCCTGGGAGCATAAGTGAGAGCTCTTGCTTCAGCTTTTGATTAAATAATGTTCAAAACAAGAGACCTTGTCAAACTCAACTAAGCTTTTCACATTAAAACTAGAGGGCTGACCCTCCCCAATTAGTCTAAATCTTTTGAAATTTTACCATTCGCAGGTTCTTTCCTTTCTTGTGCTATTTAACTTTTTACATGTGTTCTCATTCACTCATGCTGCATGCAAGAGTACACCAATAGTAGCCATCTGTGGCCTACCTAGGGCACAAGAAACATGTAAGCAATACTGATTTTACAGAACAGGTTTCTGACTCCAAGGAAGTGGGCAGACTGCAGAGAACAACTGATCATGGGACATTCAACCCAAACTGATCCATTTACCACACTATACCTAAGGCTTTAAGAACACAGTTGAAGAGGAGGGGGGCTAGAAAGATTGTAAAGCCAGAGGACCACAAAATCTGCTCTGAGATAGTGTCTTCCCTATACGCCAAGGAATCTTCACCCATCAAACCCGAAAACTATAGTCACCTAATCAAGACCTGCACAATGACAATACCAGTTGACATGCCAACATGGAGGGGAGACATCTGACAAGGTCCAAGCCATAGATGGAGAACTACTGGCAGTTAATGGCTGCTGAAAGAAGGAGAAACTTCCTTAGGGACAAGCCCTGTTCTTATCCCAAACAGTCAGCCCCAAGCACACGTACATGTGAACAACAGTAAATGACTCAGTAGGGTGTAGTTACACACAGACATATGCACAAATGTCCATGTGTGCACACACAACTATTAAAGAAGTCCTGAGTTTGAGATCAAGTCAGGGGAAATGAGAGGAGTTAAAACAGAGGGAAGGTCTAAGTGGTGTAAATACAGTATTTGTGGATAAAGTTCTCAAAAATTTAAAAATTTAAATGAAAAGAAAAAGGAAGATACCCCGTCCCATTCAGTGGAAAGAGGCAGAGTTGGGATCACTTTCAAGTAAATCTAATTTCTAAGTCTGTGCTATGTGTGTTGTATGTAGCTCAGTGTTGCTATCAAGATCCACATGAATCCCTCATTCGAATTGCCTGATGCCTCCTCACAGCTCCCATCCTCTGTGTGCTCCTGCATCTTTCTTACTCCAAACACATCGTGTGCCTTGCCATGAGTAGGGTCCTTTCACACAAGCTTCTCTGGGCTGGATCCTTTCATATTCTAAAGTCTACCATTCACTAAGTTTCACATTTATCGTGCTTCCTGGGAAAGCAGAATCTCCTACTGCCTCAAGCAAACAAGTCACTTACCAAGGCATCTAAAGGCAGTACTCACCATTAGGGTTTCTCAGCTTTGCTTCCTTCACCATGTTTGTCATTGTCTGAGAGCAGAGGCTATATGCCTAGAGTCATATCATAGGCTACTATAATGTACACCATAACCTAGGTGGCCTCAAGAAGAGGAATTTATTTCTCCTAGGTTTAGAGGCTGGAAGTTTAAGACCAAAGTAGCAGAACATCTGGCTCCTGGTCAGGGTTCCGTTTATAGCCCATAGGCAGCTTCCTTCTTGCTGTTTGTCACTGGTTGTACATAGAGAAGGCTCTGGGAGCTTCCTCTAGAAACAGATGCACTCCTCTCATGACAAGGGCTCCTTCACAGTTCATCTTCCCAAGGTCCCACCTCTGGAGATCATCATATGTGTGAGTAAGCCAACCACATCAACTTTACAGGAACACACAGCACAAACATAATACCTACCAACTACATATGTTTCCACACCAACTACTCTTTCTAAGTTCTTTCTATTGGTTACAAATACAAACTCCTCTGGTTACCATAGCCACCTACCACCAGCCACCTAGTCTCAGTGAGACTCTACATAAGAGGACACAGGAACACAGAGAAACAGCCAATCTGTCATGGAGTTAACGAAGAGACACAGATGTTTGGGTTTCAGAAGTCATACTTGACACCATGGGATCTCCAGACTGGTCTGTACCTCAAAACTGCATACAGCAAAGTTTTTCAGTCACAGGTCAGAATAGGGACAGAATGCAAAGTGTTGGAGATAAACTCTGCAAGGGCCAGGGAAATACTCAGTCAGAAAAGTGCAAGGATGAAGACCTGAGTTTGATCCTCAGAATCCATGTTTAAACACACACACACACACACACACACACACACACACACACACACACACACAATTTCAGCACTGGAGAGGTAGAAACAGGCAGATCCAGCGAGCCAGCCAGTGCAGACTATGTTGTAATTCCTAGAGCAATGAGGGACACTGTGAGTGGGGAAACAAAGGTAGAGGGATGCTGAAGAACAGTACACAAGATTATCTAACCTAGACATACACACACATATATACATATATGTGTGTATGTGTATGTACTGAACACACACACATGTATCTATCGTATAAAACTCAAAATTTGTCTTAAGGAACAACTGACTTGCTTGCTTTGACAGTGATGTACTGACCTGCTTAAAAAACAGCTTTTGTTGAACAAAAGGCACCATGACACTCTTCATCTGATGGAGTTTCTGGATGCCTCAAGGCCACTCAAGGTCATTCTTTCTTCTTTTAAGCCACTTCCACCCCAAACACAGAGTTAGTTCAAGAAAGAGGCTTTTTATCAACCACAAAGCTCTTGCAACTGTCTCACTTTCCTATCTGTATTTTAGGCCTTGAAAGGCAAGTGACTTAAAAAAGCAAACTATTTCCTCGGTTGGTATTAAAATCAATGAAACTCTGAAAATCGACCTTCCATTCATGCAAAGGTTTGCAAAGTGTCTGGGATCCTCTGAGCACTGCCATTGGCCATGGAGTACCAAGGCATATGCCAACAGAGACAGTCTCAAGGAGGCAGCTTTGTAAAGCACAACTCCAGTTAAAACATTATCTTAAAACAGACATAGTGTTGGGAGAGAGCAGACAGAGATCAAGGTGGGCTTTAGGGCTGAACTACATTTGTCCAGTCCGACGGCATAGAGTGCAAGAGAGCTTTACAAAATAAGTGGCCACATCGATATTCCTAATCATTATAATTAATCATATTATGAAGAATCTTCCAAGAACTGCAAAAGACAAGAGCTAATTTGATTAGTTAGCTCTGCATCTACCATTCCCAAAGTTAACCATTGAGATGAAAAACTACTCCCTTCCTAACTCTAGGCCTTCAATAAATAAATGTCTATTTACGTATCACAAATAAATTGGAATTTAGCTAATCTCACCTTGTTTGCCACTCGGCAACATTTCCATGTGCTAACACTTCTATTCAAGACAGAAGACATTAATTAAATAATTAGCCTTGAGCTCAGACGTGTAAACAAACACAATTGATGAATTTGTTAATTGTTCTTCCCCGCTGTGGACAGGAGCTATTGTTAGCGACAGTAATAATAGCAGAGATCTGATTTCCAGGAGACACTTTGGATTCGGGGAAAAGGTAACTTCAGGAGAAGCATAAAATGTTTGCTTGAAAATCCTAGTTCTGCAACTGCCCTGATTCTAAGCAGCATGGCCGAGGACCAGGAACGCCAGTGAACTGAAAAGAGCCTAGTCACTGGATATTTGAATTTGCACCAAACACTGACAATTCAATTATTTTTGCCAGGCTCCCAGCACTCAGAAATAAAATAATTTAAAAACATTTCAAAGAAATGGCATGCTTTGAGGGGGAAAAAAATCAAGCATTAGCTGCCTTCCTTTCTTTTCACCAACAGGACGATATGATCAGAATGAAAATGAAGCTAGATGGTACAGACTGGGGTTTTAATGCTCCTGCAGGATTTCTTTATAAATGAAGTATAAATAGCAATTATCCACAGACATGTGTACACTGGGCATGGAAGACATATGCCTGTTGACAACAGGTTTCCAGTAGGAAATACAAGGATAACTCAAAAGCAAGCCAAAATATTTTTTGCTGTTTATTAACATGTCAATCACTCCTTAGTCCATAAAAATTTCATAAAATGCTGTAAACATCCCCCCTCCCCGTTCTTCATTCTCATGAAAAACTGCTAATATTATTTTCTGTGCTGTGTTAATGGTGGCAGATGACAATGGTATTGATGAATGGCAGTGATGTGTTCTGATTTTGAAATGGAGTTTCTCTCATAGGAGCCTAGAAATAAGACCCAATTAAAGCCACACATAGTGATGCCAGGATTGCCAAACTGAAACAGATCCTTGTGAATGACAAGTGCTATAATTTGAACCTAAAAATGTCTCCCAAAGACTCCTGGGTTAAAGGCTCATTTACCAGCTGATGGATTCCTGAGAAGTGGGAGCTCTCCCCTAACCACTGAGCTCACTCCTCAATGAGCTGACAGTTGGGTAGACTATTGGGGCATGATGAAAAGTCACAAAAACTTTCCTGATTAGAGAAAGTTGTTACTAGGGATAAACTTTTATTACTTTAAAGACGTGTGCTTGCATGCACATACGTGTGTGTGTGTGTGTGTGTGTGTGTGTGTGTGTGCGCGCGCGCGCGCACGTGTGTGTACATGCACACCTGTGTGCATTGGTGAGCACACCTGTGTTTGTGTTTAAGACCAGAGTCTTATTTCAAGTATCCTTCTATATTATTCTCCACCTTATTTTTTGAGACAGAGTCTCTCTCTGATCCTGGAGTTCACCATTTGGACCATTTCTGCATTGTTCAGTTTCTAACATATCCTGACAGGATGGCCCGGTTACCAGAGACACTCAGAAACATATCTGTCAAGTAAGTTTACCAGATAAAGCACTTCTTCTAATATCCATCAAACCTGAGCATCTTCATTGTCTAGTAGAGTTTTGTTATTTTGGGGGGAATAGGAGATAAAAATGGGGGGAGTCTGCTATGCATCCCAGTAGCCTGGCATAAGAATAAACTCAAGAAATATAGCTAGCCCACCCCATTCAAGGTCTTCTCTGCTTTCTGGCCTCACATTTGCCTACTGACTTCAAGCCAAGCACAGTGCATGTCCCTTTTCTTTAGTCAAACCATGGAGCCTTTGATGAATAAGTGGCTGAGTGGACAAATAAGCACTGGAAACCAAAAGATGAGAATGGTACCTATCTCTTCTCAAGATGCACAGTTTCCCCACAAAAGATAAAGCAAGATACAATTATGTGAACCAAGATAAAGGGCCAAGCAGATTAAATTTCAGACAGAGTGACAGTGGCCCTGTTTAGGACATTGGGAAAAGTTCTTTGGAACAGTTGAGTTAGCTGTTGAAAGGTACATCAGACATCTTCCAATCACATGAGGAACTAAGGTGCTGCAATTCCTGAAAATACCAAATGTATAATCAAGGTGTAGGTCTAAGCTCTGCAAAGAACTAGGTTTCAATGTCTTGTCACTACAACTGTCAGGACAGTCGGTGGTCTGGTGTGTATTCTTCTCCCCTTTGAATCCCAGTTTCTTTACTCAACGCAGAAAAGACACTCCTACCCTCAACAGTCTACAGTATTAGGTATAATAATGCCTTCGAATTTTTCCTAGCAAAGGGTCTTCCTAGTAGAAGGTAGATACTTAAAATTTTAATGCACAACTTAGAAACAAATCAGTAGTAGTTTTATTGTAATTGACTAGACAATAAACCATACATGTACCGTCAAAACCACAAACATGTTTCACTTTCTGTGCCCTCCCAGAGCTGAAGATCGAGATACCAACATGAACAAATACCAAGACAAGTAGGTCCCAATCTGCACTTGACCTAGACATTCCCAAGCTGTGGAGTGTTCTGTGCTAAAACCGGGAACCCACCATGAGTCCATTCCCCTGGGGAGGTCCAAGGAACAAGACCCAATAGAGAAACAAGACTGCCCTGGTACTCTGACCTGCACAATTAAGGAGGGATACATGCAATCTCACTACTCTACCCACAGCTATTTCTTTGTCTTCCTATTTTCAGGATTCTGAACATTTTGTACAAGCGGATCTACTCACCTTAAAACTCAATTTGAAACAGGACCCTTAGCTTTGAATGAGGGACTTGGCTTTCTGTTGGGTACAGGCGAATGCTGTTTTTCTCATTTTGAAGATGGATAAACTGAGCTCTTCATACAAGCTAAACAACTTGTTCAAATCAACGTCACAGCTGGAAATAAAACTCAGTTTCTTTAGCTCGTGGTTCAGTGTGTATTGGACGGATGTGTAGCATGAGCTTCAAACAGTGTTTATGTTCCATCTAACCTTAGTGGGGAATATTCCAATTAACATACCCACCTTTGGGTATTTCTCCTGGTTGAAATCCTCTTCCTTTTCTGTAAAGCAAAGAAAGCACTCCCCCACCCTCCACCTTTTTTCCCCCTTTACTAAAGCTGGCAAGTGTGAACACCTTCTCTGGTTTCTGCTGTATACTATGCAAGAGGAGCTTGAAATGTATTCCATTTTCTGTAACAGGCTAGGGCTGTTCAGGGGTGGGAAAGATCAATCACGTATGAAAAATGCTAGGTGTCCCATTACAGAATGATAAGTTCGGCTGTGTAGCATATGCATTTTTTGCTCTCTGAATAAATGGCAGAAGTCAGTTCCCCATAAATTCAAAATGTATATTAGAACATGAAATCATATTTTAAGTGGATTTCACATATTACTTCTCTTCATCATTCTAAATAGCAAAGATTAAGCTTGCCACTTGGCTTTTGTGGTTCTCTCTCTCTCTCTCTCTCTCTCTCTCTCTCTCTCTCTCTCCTCCATCTCTTCTCTCTCCCTATTGCTCCCCCTTTTCCTTTCTCTATCAAAGATGAAGTGTTGGTGACTTTTATGTTTTAAGAATACCTGAAAAAGAGAAAATATTAATTCTGCCCACTCTCTCCATTCTAAATTGGGCTTACTCATTTCTCTATCATCCAAAATGGCACCATTACAAAACCAACCAAAATATATTCAAGCAAATCCACATTCCCCATGACTCTTCTCCTTTGATATTGAAATGCTCCATCTCCTTTCTCCCATTGATATATTCGAAGATCCCACACATATCCCGTATAGAGTGGGAATTAAGAACCAACACACTAGAGCAAAGATCTCTGGGTTCAAATTACAGCTCTGCCACTTCATTTCAACCTTGATCAAGTCACCTAAATGATCAGTTTCTGTGGCAGTGGGATACAATATGGCTGCTCCTCTGATCAGCATCAGTACTACTGCTGGGGCTAGTCTACCTCCATGTTCCCCCTGGGCAACTGCACTGCACTATGATCTAGCTCTGGGTATGCTAAATTGCTCTTCAATCTCATGTTTGTCTTCATCCAGTTAACTGTTCTATAAGGTTCTTTCTTGTCTGTAGTGACTTGCTGTGGTCTCATCCAGACTCTTCTTTCTGAGTCTTCTCTACCTCTAAATATCTGCCCAAATCGATTTCTAGTCTCTTTCTAGAAAATTGTATTTGGGGATTAATTACCATTAATTTTCAACTACATCTTTCTTATACCTTTTTCTCCTAAACCATGACTTGCATGTGTGACTCTTCTCTATTACTTTTCATATGACTGTCAAACATTTCAGTGGTCTCTGAACCATAGACATTACCCTAGATAAATTTTTCCCTGACTTTTTTCTACCTAGATAAATGGCAGGGCCATTCATTCTGCTGTTTCATCCCAATTACTAGGAAAGCATCTTAGTTTTTTTCTTTCTGTCAATCACCCAAATCTATACCTCAAAAGAGGTGACTCAAAAATCTACAATACTCACTGAAGACACAGAATTCCTTTAGCTAGAACTAACCCAGAATCCTCTTCCCTATTAGATCTCATGGTACAGAAAGTGCCACTTAAGCTTCCAAAGAAGGGAAGCAACTAATAGTCCTACCTAGCTATGATGTCTATGAGCCACACTCATAACCAGCATAGTACAATAATTTAAGGATGTAGTTGTGGCACACATACCTTGGTAGTAACCAATAACTCTTTAATTGGACTTCCAAGATCCACTCAAAAAAGACTGGTACTGGAAACTGAGTCAACAACACAGGGTTGGTGAAGTCATAGAATTAGAGGAGAACCTACAACTGCTACTGTACTAAATGAGAATCTCTAACTATGTTAAAAATATCTGTCCTTAAAACCACAGAAAAGTATCATTGTCACTTCTCAAAAAGAAAACTTCTCTTTGGAACAGACGGAGACCGTAATAGAAAACCACAACCAATCAAATACAGAGTGATGGTATCCAGCCCCAAAAAACACATCAACAAAACATTTCCCACATCTAAGGCTCAGGATCACTGTAGAACAGTCAGCAGTTTAAGAAGTTTGCTGTGAGATGTGCCTCCTAGGAATGTCAAAGCTATACCCATAAAGTCTCACCAACATGACAGCCTAAACATGAACTAAACAAGGACAAAAACAGTGGGGATGCCCAAGTGGATGAGGGAAAGACCAGGAGGCCTCAACTCTATACAAAGAACTACAGGCAACTAAGGAATGATAAGAAAGAAAGAAAGAAAGAAAGAAAGAAAGAAAGAAAGAAAGAAAGAAAGAAAGAAGGAAGGAAGGAAGGAAGGAAGGAAGGAAGGAAGGAAGGAAGGAAGAAAGTGTGGGAGGGAGGGAGGAAAGAAGGAAGGAAGGAAGGAAGGAAGGAAGGAAGGAAGGAAGGAAGGAAGGAAGAGAGTGTGGGAGGGAGGGAGGGAGGAAGGAAGGAAGGAAGGAAGGAAGGAAGGAAGGAAGGAAGGAAGGAAAGAAGAAGGGAGGGAAGGAGGGGAGAGGGAGGGAGAGGGAGAGGGAGAGGGAGAGGGAGAGGGAGAGGGAGAGGGAGAGAGAGAGAGAGAGAGAGAGAGAGAGAGAGAGAGAGAGAGAGAGAGAAATGAATAAATGCAAATAAATGCCCTGATGAAGAGCACACCAACTGGTTTTCCAATACAAAATGATCAGCCCTGAAAATGTACATATGAGTAACATCATCCAGACAGAGTGGAGCATACTTTGCTCTACTTGTAGACTAGCATAATCATCATTAGAGACATTTCATCCAGCAACTGATGGGAGCAGCAATAGAGAGCCACAGCTAAACATTAGGCAGGACTCAGAGAGTCCTGCGGAAGAATGGAAGGAAGGATTACAGGACCCAGAGGGGTCAAAGATACTACAAGAAAGCATCCCACAGAATCACCTAATGAGGGTTCACAGGAGCACACAGACACTGAACCAACAATCAGGGAATCTGTATGGGTCTAATTTATGTCCTCTGCATATATGTTAGGGTGTGTAGCTTGGTGCTCTTTTGGGAACTCCTAACAGTGGTGAAGGGGCCTGACTCTGACTTTTTGCCTACTTTTGGCATCCCTTTCCTCCTATTGGGTCACTTTATCCATAAGAAGGTATATACCTAGTCTCATTGCAACTTGATATGCCATATTTGGTTGATATCCCTGGGAGACCTGCCCTTCTCTGAAGGGAACTGGAGAAGGAGGAGGAGGAGGAGAAGGAGGAGGAGGAGGAGGAGAAGGAGGAGGAGGAGAGAATCTTGAGAAGAAGGGAGGTGGTGGAGAGGGACAGGTAGTAGAAGAAAGAGGAGAAACTGTAGTCAGGATTAATATATGAGAGAAGAATTTAAAAGAACAAAAAGAAATATTTTAAAAATCTGTAGGACTCTAAGCCTCTCTCTCTACCCTTCTAATCTGCTATTTTGATTAGATAAAAAATAGTCCTGGATATCTGTGGTCTGTCTTCTAAGTGGTCTCCCTGCTTTGATGGTAGTCCCCTCCCCACCCCCAACTCCACAGTTGTCTTTGTTATGCAGCAGGAGATTTTTTTAACTTAAAAAAAAAAGCAGATATTATTTTCTCCCGGTTTAGCCTTCAGTTCAGTCCTTACTAATGACTTTTGTGCCCTGCATATGGAACAAACCCTTGTTATCCCTGCCTCACCAATTATGCGGCCCATCCTGACCTCCTCTTTCCTTCTGCCTGTAGATGTGCCCCCTGCTCTACCCACATAGTCTAGCCATTCCTCTTGCAGTATTGGTGTTCCCTCCTCCCATCACGCTAGCTTCTGGCCAGTAGTGGCTTTCCCCAAAACTCTCTAAATTACTCTACAATAACCTCACCATCAGTCACCGGCTCTTTATCCTGCCTTATTTTTGTCATAGGCTTCAAGAACATCCAGAATATTGTTGGCCAGTCGTTTATTAACTGTCTCTTCCAAATTCCATGAAAGGAGAGACCTTATTTGGTTGGCACTTCCATTTGCAACATTGTAAAAGACTGGGCATACATTATGTTCACCATTAATATCTGTTGAATGGATGGATGGCCAGCTTTTAAAATCTCTTAATGCCCTGAATTCATCCACATTACTTTGGTGAGATGTTTTGCAGGCCCAGATAATTATATCGTAATTAGTCTGAGGGAAAGGAATTTAAGTTATAAGTTAACAAGCAGATGAATGGCTGTTCTGAGGACACTGGCCACTTGCTCATTACCTCCAGAGAGAAATAAATAAGCAATGGCTGGCTGAAATTGTTGTGGGACAGCTTGACTTAATGTAAGAAAATTGTGTTGATTTCAAGGTCATGAATAATTGAGAGAGGCTATAAAGAAAGGTGCCAGTCCTCAGTTTCTTCAGGACCTGACAAAGGCTGTCCAATTATTTGCTCTAGATGCTTTGATAATTTATTGTCATTACTAATGGGTTGCAGAATGAGTTCTATACACAATATTTCAATCATGGAAGAATGTACCGTTTTCTCATCTTGGATATCAGGATGCCTCATACTTGATTGTGCATTAGAGTTGAACTGACAGCATGTTCTCTTAGTGCTATGTAAAATAATGGTCCTTAATATATTGCATCTTAGACTCTATAAAGCATAGCAATCCTGATAAGTC
This sequence comes from Mus musculus, assembly GCF_000001635.26. Classification (NCBI taxonomy): domain Eukaryota; kingdom Metazoa; phylum Chordata; class Mammalia; order Rodentia; family Muridae; genus Mus; species Mus musculus. Next base: position 51,823,468 of record NC_000071.6, read on the forward strand.
ATATTTATTGAATGCTGGCTTCAGGCAAGCATGGAGAAATGTTTTCTTGTTTTATTAATTCTCACAATCAGCGTCTGGGATAAATCCCATTAGCTCTATTTTTAAGTAACTAAGGAACAGGAAAATTAAGTAACTTTCCAAAGTTGTCAAGTTTATAAATGCTAAAACTTGTCTTTTAATCCAGCTCTTTCTGAACCCAGACCAGTTCTCAAGACCCTGTTCCTGTGATAATTGCTATTAACTTCGGTTGTATGCCTAAAACACAAAATATCCATCACAATGAGCCACCTGGTAGGCATTCAGTTCCTTGAATTCTCTCTGCTTCTGTGTATTTGGCAAAACTTAAGCATGTGAGCTGTACTGCTTCTGTGGTTCATATAAAACCTCTTGGAAGGCAAACTTTGGCAGGCAGAGTTTGAGGTCTGGCCTTTGAAAAGATCTGAACCCATATCAAAGACAGCACGTTAGCTCAGAAACCAGTGGGGCTCTCTAATGATGGAGCCCCCAAGGGACTACTCTCTGAGGAATGAATAGAAAGCAAAACAGGCAAATTAGCTCCCTGCCTTGATCTGAACTTGAGGGGTACTCAGAAATAAAGAATCCGGTAGCAGGTGGGTCCTACGCACTTACCCCAAATGGGAGGTGTTGGGGAAGCTTTGGTTTTAAATATGCTCATTCAATTCTAGTTCTCTTCCCGTGGCCCAGCTTACCTCTCTAAACCTTAATCTTCTAATCTGGAAGAGTCTGCCAAGGGCTCACTGAGCACTTTCTAAGCTATGTAGGATACATCACTGAATAGAACTGGTGAGTGGGTCTGCCTTTAGTTGGCTTAATAACTAGGGTGGATAGAGATAGAATGTCTAGAATACTCTTTTTCTGATTTGTGAAAATGTTAGCTACATGAGATACTAAAACCAGAATCTGTGTCCACTTGAAACTCATGTAGAAATTCTGAATTCAACAGTCAGGATGTGTCAGGGTCTCCTCTTCCAAGAACTTTCTTTGTCAGATCATACACGACATGACTAACTATTCATCAGACAACCAGAAGAGGGTCATTTTCCTCCATGGGGAAGAGCTCTTAGCCCAGGTACTGTTGTAGGCCTCACAACATCCTTATGTTTCACCACTCTCCCTACAATCTGAAATTTTCATTGTTATGTATGATAGCTTGGCTGCTTTGCCATCCCTTAACAGCAAAAAAAAAAAAAAAGAAAAGCTCCCTGGATGCAGAGCCCCCTGATCTTCATACCTAGCAGAAGTCTTGGCACTTAATATTTGCAAGAGCGAGCTACAGGAAAAATGAATCTGCAATTTGTAAATATGCTTTTAGTTCAAGGGCAAAGCTGGGGGCCTTGCAAATCAAACATTGCTGCTGCTACCAATAGCAAGTATATGGTATGAGATTGGCAGAGGCAGACTACCTGTCCATGGGAAGACAAGCCACCTGCTTAGTTGTGGGGCCTGCAGACTCTCAGGATCAGCGAATGCAGTAATCTTACTGCACAGGGAAGATAACAAACCGACAAAGAGAACAGGGCCATGGCTGAGGGTGGAGTCAATGAACTTAGGTCTGCTTGATCAAGTAACTCCTCCGAGAGGGCAAGCATGGGAACAAGGAGGAAAAAAAAAATCATAGGATTTCTTTAGCCTCAGAAGAGACTTCTGACAGTATTTCAGATCTGGGACCATTAAAACACTGAGTCATGCTGGGATTGTGGGAAGTGGGCTGACAAGGGATGGGGAATCAATGCATCAGCAAGATAGTTATTGAACACTTACTATATACCTAACCAGTGTTGAGTAAATCGGCTTAAAGATAAGACAAAGTGCACCTGAAGGGAGCTCCAGGGGCCACGCTGAGGTCGGCCTACTTTAATATTTTTATAAATGATCCAGATAGATGGATACAACAAACTCTCCAACTTTGCTGAGCAAAACAATCTCTTCGGCTTCACAAAATGCTGAGCTGATTGAATAAAGGGGCAGTGAGAGTTCACCACACTACCTGGAACTCAGCAACCCAGCAGAGAGACATTGTGGGGAGTGCAGAAACAAACGAGCTGTGAGCTGCTCGAGAGCATCCTAGGAAGTATGCTGATAGCCGGTGAAAGCAGACAGAGCATCTGTTTGGATTGTCAAGCCCTCCAGAACCCAACACATAACAGAAACTGGCTTTGTGGTACTGAGGGGAAGGACTCTGGCTGGCTTGGATGTGCCTGACTTTGTGTTTTTAGAGCCCTGGTCAGGTAGAGTCATCGGAAACAAAGAGATGAAGTGACCTCCTGGCCAGCCTGGTTTCATCATTTCCTAAGACCTGAGGAAATATTGGGCTGTTTGCCAGGACAACCAGCCAGCTTCAATGGGTTTCACAACAGGGACAGAGAAAAGAAGGTGGGTAATCTGCAGGACGGGAGCCTTTGAGAAGGCACACATAGAAAATCAAGACATTTCTTAAGAGAATGTAAGCAATGGAAGACCAGTTGAGAGCTTTCCTTTGTTTCCTATCTAAAATAAACATGTGACTAGCTGGGCACTACAACTCTTACATAATACCCCAAAAGAGCATGATGGGAATTGTTAGTTATTTGATTCCACCATGTATGTGTGCATGTGCGTGTGCGTGTGTGTGTTGTATATATGGTAGGGGGAAGGATGTGTGTGTACATGAGCACACACATATGTGCACATGTGTGTAGAAAACATCCTCAAATGTCTTCCCTTTCTTTACTTTGAGGCAGTGTCTCTCACTGGCTTGGAACTTGCCATGTTATTTGAGGGCAGTAGGCCATCAAGCTCCAGGGATCAACCAGTTCTTACCTTTCCAGCACTCTTGTGATAAGACATGCCACCATATCCAGCTTTTTTATGTGGGGGCTGGTGATCAAACTGGACCCTCGTGCTTGCAATGCAATCTCTTTACCAATTGAGCCATCTTGCCATGCCCTATAGTCTGATTTCTCAACTCTGCAAGGTTGCCAAATAACTTAACAATAGAACAAGAAGAAAAGACTAGAAATATTTCATCAGCAATGGACCTTTGAGAGCCCTTGTAAATGTTCTCCCTCCTCATGGCAAAGCCCTTGGGAGGTGACTTCAGCAAATGCCACAAGAGAAAAACAAATGGTGCCTTTTTCCCCCAGTACCCTCATCTTTGAAGGGAACATGTCTGGTGATGCTGAACCAATCTTCCTTATGGCCTACAGAAGTGGTCTTCAACCTTCCTAATGCTAGACCCTTTAACACAGTTCCTCATGTTGTGCTTATCCAGACCCATAAAATTATTCTGTTGCTATTTCATAACTATAATTTTTGTACTATTATGAATAGTAATGTAAGCATCTGATATGCAACCCCCCAAAAGGGTCATCATCCCCAGGTTGAGAACCACTGGCCTAGAGAAAGGTCATAGCATATGCATGGTATGAAGCACACAAGATACAAGAATAGTTTTTTTGTGGGAGGATGGGTGACCATAAGAGAGTTTATCAACGTACCAGAGATAAACTCCAGTAAAACATCTCCGAAGTCCCAAGAACTGTCCTAAATCAGGAGAACATGACTTCAAATCGGAATAGCCAAGAAGTCAAATCTGTTCTGTTAGTGAATCAGGTCTACTTAGTGGACCCATCTGAAGCATCCTCCATCCTAATGACATGAGTCATTTTCCTGAGACTGGTTGTGTATGTGCTCACTTCGAAGCTTTCTCTCATTAATTCCAGCTCACCTCTCCCTACAGTGCCCAACACACTAGAATCCTATCTCCTCCTTCAAGCCCCAGCTCAGATTCCATGGAGAAAGTGCAAGACTTTGAACCAGGGCAAATGTAGGCTCTGACCCCAGGACAGTTATCTCTGAGATGTGTGCCGATAAAAGGCCATTTGACTCCCCTGAGCCCAAGCTCCTTACCTAGAGGTGAAGTTAACAAGATCTACTTCAGAGCTGAGGTTGTCATAAGAGTTTGGAGACTTCTTCAAGAATGGAGGTTGGACAGGCAGGAAACAAGGAGGGCTTTGGTATTGTTGAATATAAACTACAAAGAAGGAACTGAGAGAAGAGGCAGAGATTCAGAGGGTAAGTTCCAAAGTCAGAGATGGGACTGGCAGGGAGCTATGGTTTCTTTGAGTGTGTAACGCCACAAAAGATACTAGAAGACACAGAGATGAACACTAATTAGAGCCATTCACTCAGGAAATATCCACTCATATGAACAGAATTGGGCCTTGGAGCAAGCTGGTCTGAGCAGGAACTCCAGCTCTGCCATAGTCCAGCAATTAGCTTTGTATCAGTAACTCAGTCTTATGGGAGCTGTCTCCTGAGCTGTAAAGTGAGGTTACTCCTAGCCAGTACTGTGGTCTAAATACAAAATGTTTCTTGTGGGCTCCCATGTTTGAACACTTGGTCCTCAGCTGTTTGAGAACCTTACAGGACCTCTAGAAAGTGAAGCCTCTCTGAAGGAAGAAGAGATGGGCTTGATGCTTTACACTCTGCCCTACTTTAAGTCTACTCTGATTCTTGATTGTGGATACATGACCAGAAAGCCCCCCTGCTCCTGCCTCCATTCCTTCCCCATCTGCTGTCATGTTTGCCCTGCCATGATAGACTGTTTACCCCAGAAACTGTGAGCCAATTAAACCTTTTCTCCCTTAAGTTGCTTTTGTCAGGGTATTTTTCTACTGTCACAGAAAAGTAACTGAGATAGTCACATTGGGTAGTCCCTATGAAGAACAAATGGGATGCATTTGTAAGGGGCTTAATATAGAGGTAAAAATCTTCATAAAAGAAACATCCCTTGCTTTCTTTTGACTGTATTTTCTGCTGTGCCAGTATTCATTACATTTTCCTCTAAAAGTAACAATTTGTGTATAACAAACACTGAGTAGAGTTTCTCATATCCTTTTCTAGAAATGATATTTTACATAGTGTTGCTACATATGTTTTACTCTGGGTGTGCATCACGGCTCTCATGCAACACTCTTCATTTCTTTCTAAAAAAATAAAATAAAATAAAGGGCCTAATGATTTGAACAGTCTCTGGCCTGCATGATCAACAGCAATGCCAATTTGTGTATGATTCCACTAAATTATGTGCCATGCTAGATAAAAGATTTGTTTTGAAAAACAGCCACTTCCAAAAATAAGGGACTTTATCAATTCCAATCATTCTTATCCAAAATTAGTTGTCAAGTTTCAGTGGCTAAAATGAATTTAACCACATAAATTAAGGACTGTTGCTGTATGGCTAATGTGGCCTTGCAATGCCAGCTCCTCACCGTAGTCGGGGTTCACCGGCAACATTTAATATCAGCACTTTTGTGTTATAATAGAGCCTATTAACAACAGTTGACTGACATTAGGTATAGTCCAACTAAGCTTCAATTAAAGAAATATGCTGACCTCTCTAAAAATTAAGAAGTGGTCCCACACTCACTGAAGGGAAATTGGAATAATTACTGGGGTGTTAGGAAACTAAGTCACTTGCCTAATAGACAGCAATATGTTTTCTCTGCCACAAAAGCCAGCAAATACATTATGATGCTGTAGCAATATTGATATTCATAAAATCTCATTAGACCAACTGGAAGTCAAACATTAGCCAATCGTGCTCCTCATTCCTACTTACAGATCAAAGTTAAATACGTGCGTTAGCCAGTTAGAAACAAAATTGAATTTGAGATCCGCATGGCTCTCATTAAGTAGCACTCCATTAGGCTGTGTTAAAAAAGAACAGCCCACAGGGAGCTTTTTCCAAACCAATGAAAAGACCTCCTTCCACTATCAGTCTTGAAATACCATGCCTGTTCATTTAGATAAACACATTTTAGAGCAGTGTAGGCTGCCATTATCCTACCTTCTCTCCCCTGTTCCTTTCACCCGATGCTGTCTTTTTATAGCAAAATAGAAATCCTGTTGGAACCAAATAATCTTCATTTTCAAAATAAACATCTCTACATTGTGTTCCAGAATAAAAACAAGCAGCTATCTTCCTTGAGTCCTTATTTCTTGCTCCCGACACGAGCTCTTAATTAAAAGGAAAGACGAGAAAAAAATGGATTTGCACAGGTGTGAAGAGCTCTAAGCTCCACAGAGAGGAAGCCATAGTAGTAGTCACATCAAGCTGGAGCCTGGTAAAGAACCATAACCCTGCTGTCCCTGGTGGCTAGGAAAGAGCTGGGGGTCCCTTTCTAGCATGAGACCACGTTTTAAAATTCCAGTCATCAGCAAAACACAGGAGCACTGGCTCAATATGTCCCCCTTTATGTTGAGACTGTCCACCACCTTTCCACATTGTTTAGAGCCCACAGCTAGAAACAATTCCATGGGGTCATCAGGACAGAAGTGACACCAGATATGCACAGCTCTGAGCTGAGCTTGACCTCTGACTGAGCTTGACCTCTGACTGTGTCTCCAGGTGTCATATATCCATATAAATGCTCATACATTCCAAATACGTACCATCTTGTGTGGGTGGCTGCGGTTTACACCCAGGAGAGAGGAGTTGGTTTGAATTTGTTTTACTGTTTTAAATTAATAGCCTAAAAGAATCTATTTTAAAGAGAAGAAATAGGAAAGGGATTCTGTTATAAGCAAAGACCCAAAGTCCCTCTAATTTCTCTAATGAAACTACTAGTGGTAGTTACAGCAGCTTGGATGGGAAGAGGAAACACCCAAACGTGTCTCTAGAGTCAGCAACACTTTGCAACATGACTACTTGCTCCCTGTCTGTGCACACACACATAAAAGGTGGAAGCTTATCAAAGGGGCTCAAGAGCCAAACCGTAGCACTCAGTAAACAAGCAAAAACTATAACAAGATATAACAGCTATAACTGCACCAGAGCAGAGCTCAGCTTAAAATGAGCATTGACACCCATGAGCCCATGCATCTGTGATTGGATTAATAAATAAATGTGAAAAAAGTCAAATCTTCACACATACACACAATTCCCAGGCATGACTGAGTACTTGTTGCCTGTGAGTCTGTGGCATGAAACTCAATCCTATAAGTGATGGTTGTGCTTGCATGGTGACTCTTGCCCAAGTTTAATGATGAGCCCCACTCGGAAGCCCATAAAACACTTAACTGAGATCCCTGTACTACGGTGATTGCAGCACACAGAATGTGCAGTCAACAAATGTCTAACAACGAACATTTTATAAGGCCATCCACTGTGCATGGCCCAACTCTCCTCACCATCCAATAGCCCGATGAGAGACCAGACTCCACAGCTGCTGTGGAGAGAGGGAAACCTTTGTAAACACCATGTGGCAGGTGGCACTCCCCCCGAGATGTAATTCTGGGCCCAACAGTTCTCCACTGAGCGGTGGTGAAGGGTGACAGGCTGTTAGTCCCTCCCAGCTGGGGGTGGAAGAGGCAACAGCTTCAGCTTGAGTGTGTCTGTACCCAGCAGGAAAGAGTTCCTAAAACTGCAATGGTAAACGCCTTGGGTATTGACAGAGCAATCCATGTGGCAGCTAAGTGGACATTAATGTACTATAAAGTACTTGTTGGAGCTGCACAAACTAAATTATTTTCCTTCCTGACTATCTACCAAGATGGTATAATCTACTGAGGGGAACAAAAAAATTCTTGATGTTTAAATTGAGCTAAATTGCAATGTCATGGCAGGGAGGGGGCCCAAGTGAGACTCTAGTTGATGAAATGAAATGTTGTATTGAATTCCTGGGAGCTCCCTCAATTCCTATCTCCACTGCAATAAAGCCAGGGGCTCACATCCCAAGCGGAGACCCTGAGTTCAAATCTCTATCACTCATACCCTCTTAGCACACAAATAGCCACTTTCTACTTCACCAAATCATGGTGCCATCTCAGTTTGCTAGGGATCTGAAAAAAACAAAAACAAACAAACAAAACAACCTTCCTTTGGTGCCTCATCCATTAGCACAGCATCTCTGACAACAGATTTACTACTTTTCATTGGGGACAACAATCTCACTCTCTACCAAGGTTCTATCCAAGAATACCATGCACCTACTTCGTTCCATCTGGCTGGTGTCACATCCCTCTCTCCCTCCACTCTAGCTAACTTGACCTCTTGTCTGCTTTTAATATAAATTTACAAGTGATTCAGTTCTTAAGTATTAAGTAAGCCTCCTCTTTGGTGAGCAGCTTAGTTTACAAGAGCCTTTGTGCTGCCTATAGAGCATAGCATTCTCGGGAGATACAGGTCATTACTGTACAGCCCTCTATCTCTGTGCAATTGTAGACTTTTTACCAGTGAGTCTTTGTTTAGAGCACAGTATTAGGAATGGAATACCGGGTTCTGTGTGTATTATATAAGCAGCCCAGCCCCAGCTATCAACTCTCTTTTTAAGGTTAACCTTTATTGTGGAAAATACAAAGATAGATAGATAGATAGATAGATAGATAGATAGATAGATAGATAGAGCACTGATTTCTCGTTTCTTACTTTGCACTGCATGAGGAGTTCCAAAGCACATATGAAACATGTGTTCATTTCATCTTCTGCATAGGGACTGGCAAAATGCTCCCCTTATTGGAAGTGTTCAGGAACCAGCCAGAAAGAATGCTATGACTGTATGCTAAACCCATAGGGAGGATGGAACAGAAGAATGCCTCCAGTCCTCTACTACCACAGGAAAAAAATGCCCTCTCATATTAGCAAAGGGGGTAAAAGCTTCTACTGAAGCCCAAAGCCTCCCTAGACTCACTACAGCAGAATCGAGGAAGAGAGGACTAAGGGCAAGCCCGGCCCCTCTGGGATGTCTCAACCGGAAAGAGAAACCGTGCTCACACAAACCCCTGCTCCAAAATGCCTGAAACCCCTCCTCCCTACAAAGAAAAGGAGCAACTCATGAGGAATCCTTTATGTTTAAATACATTTGAATGCACAATGGCTAGGTACTGAGGATACTCTGAGGCATCAGACACAAGGAAACTCCCTGGTTTTATTGTCCAACAGACTGGGGCCCACAAATCTATCTCTGTGCAGTATCCTAAAGGATTCAAGCCTGGGAAATGTGCTCATGAGTTAAATGTGAAAGAAAGAAGTGAGCGTGGGGTTCTATGGACCCCCCCCTTCTGGAGGACCCTATGCCCCCACTTCAGCTTCTCAGTTTCAGCTTCTCAGTCCATTTCTCACCGGCAGACAGTTCATCCGTTGAAATCAATATGTAGGAAATCAATAAGATGCAAACAGGGCACTCTACCTTTGCTGGTTTAGACTTTCTCCCTGCAATCCTGAAAAAACTGCAGTGTTTCCTTTCCCTCGGCCCCACGTGACTAAGAGGCCTGCCTTTTCACCTTCCGACCACGCTCTCTGCCTCAATGGGAAGCTGCTTCGGAAGACTCTTTTTCAAAAACCCAGGGATCCTATGTCCCATGTTTGTGCATCCATTAAGTCTTGAGCTCTCTATTTTGGTTGCTTTGAATCTCCCCCTTAGGCCAACAGAAATCTGTAGAAGATACAAATGTGAACAATGATCAATCCTACAGACACCCTCACAGACAGCATACAATGGTAGCAAATTGTCCATGCTTGTAGACCAGTAGATATTGACCTTCCTGATGCTGTGACCCTTTCATACAGTCCTTCATGCTGTGGGGAACCCCCCCCCAAACATAAAATTATGTTTGTTGTCACTTCGTAACTATAATTTTGCTACTATTGTGTGCTGTAATGTAAATATCTGATATGTAAATGGTCTTAGGTGACCCCTGTTAAAGGGTTGTTCAACCTCAAAGTTGAGAACTACTGCTTTAGATACTCTGGCAGAAGGTTGGTGGAGTTTCATAGAATAGGTAAAATTCTAACACTAACAGTAGGTCCAAAGCACCAATGAAGCCCCTTTGAGTACTAAGATCCTGTTACTAAGAATGAAGGTGACAAATCCATAAGATCAGGTAGAAGAACAGTGGAAATATGAAGTTTTCAGAAATATGTAGAAAAGACAAACTGCTAAGACAAATCACACAAACTTAAGACAGGACATGGGGTCTGGGAACAACAGCATCAATGGGGCTCTATCTTAGCCAAGCATATCAATTAGTCAGAAATATTATTGTGTGTAGACAAAGTCTATATCAGTCCATTGGTTAATCATCTTGGTTAGAAATTGGGTTCCAGCAACATGCCTGCCAGTCATTTCTAGTAGGAGGTATGTTGGAGGACACATGGGATGGCATTTAAAATCTGGAGCTGACTCTGGTCGCTGCAAAGCTTTCAGTTTGGCGCAGCTCACTTTTACTTCGTAAGAATCTCATTTTTTAGATCATCGTTATGGAAAGAAACTATCAGCTGTTCACTGCCATGGCTAGTTTTTATGTCAACTTGAAACAAACTAGAATCATTTGAGAGGAGAGCACCTCAGTTGAGGAAATCTCTCCATAAGATCGGGCTGTAAGCAAGCCTATGGGACATTTCTTAATTAGGAATTGTGTTAATTAGTGACTGGTATGGGAGGACCCAGCACATTGGAGGTGGTACCTGGGCTGATGGTCCTGGCTTCAGGTGTAGCAAGCCATTGAAGAGCAAGCCAGTAAGAAGCATCCATCCATAGCCTCTTCATCCAAGTTCCTACCTTGTTTGAGTTCCTGCCCTGACTTGCCTCAATGATGAAAAGTAACATGGAAATGTAAGCCAAATAAATGTTGTCATCTCCAAATTGCTTTGGGTCATAATGTTTCATCATAACAATAGAAGCTCTAACTGAGACATCCCCCAAAAACGATACAAAAGAGGGTGACTTCAGAGAAAATGCCAAGCTACCTGTACCACAGAGCCTATTCACAGGAAACCACTCACATTCTGCATTAGTACCTGGCTGAAGGGTTTCATAGGTAGACATATTGTTACTATGGGAAACATTTGAATGATAACTCCACACCATCCAGCATCTGGCATCACCTGCACATGAAGCTCAATAGGTCCACTCTGACAAGTCTGTGTGGTCGGGTCACTTTCATTTCTATCTCTGTAGAATTATGAGTCTTGAATTGATACTCATTTTAAGCTTAGAAAACATTGAAGTGCATTGAAATTTGGAGTTATGCCAACAATAACAAACAAAAATCTCAATCTGTCAAAGAGATGTAGCCCAGCCACCCTGAGATGGTCATGACAGAGACCTAGGGCACATCTGCTCCATACACCTGAGTCGACAGGTCATTGCCCATAATGACTGGGTCATAATGCTAATTGCAGATCAAGGGCTACACGGCCAGGGTATATAACAGGATTAGCCATGTACTTGACTTAGTCCCAGGGATGAGAAAACATCGGCAAATGAATTTTTTCCAGCTTCTTCAGCTTTACCAATGTTTTTTTCTGGAGCTTTTCCATCTGAGTCTGACTCCTGGGATGATCATCAGAATACACAGACATTGGAATAGTTGTTGACTCCATTGGGAGGTCAGGCAGATGACCATAGTGTCTGAATCTTAGCCTGCATCCTAGGTCACACACAAGATCAGGTATGTTTGCAGACCTGCTACATAGTGGACAAGCCACCGGCTGTTGACTCGGCTTTCCATAAGCACTCATTGGAAGCCTCTTACACGCTTTTATACGACTTTTCTGAAGTCAGGTTTCTCCCCACCCACCCCGCCCTTTTGGTATCTATTTGATGAAGAGATACTGATGTCTTTTTTTTTTTTATGTCGTTGTTTCAAGTTTCAGAAATCATACAAAATAATGGATATTATTATGACTTTTTCTCTTTTTAAGACACTATGTAGATCAGTCTGGCTTTATATGTGGTGAAGGATGACCTTGAACTTTGACCCTTCTGTCTCTGTGTCCCCATTGCTAGCATCACCGGCGTACACCACCAGACCTAATGTATCATGCTGGGGCTCAAACCCAAGACTTAACCTTCATGCATGCAAAGCAAGTACTCTACCAACTGAGCTACATCCCTAGCACATGATATTTTTATCCATGTAATCTACTGTCTTTGACTTGTTTTCACCCTCACATCACACATCCATCTTTAGACAGGCACCAGTGTTCAGTGAGGTGAGAGAACTGCTCCTGAGTTCCAGCCCAAACCTTTGGACCCCTCACAGAACTTTTTTCCATGACCCCATGGTTGTCTTGGGGATCTAAGTCAGTCTCTCATCCAAGAATCCAAAACCAATAATCCAGGTCCCCTTTTGAGACTCACCATGTGATCTTCCCAGACTAACTGGGACATCTTTCATAGCTGCAAAAGGCAGCTGCCTTCAAAATAGGATGCCACAGGCCAAAGATGGCACGTTGCCCAACACGTGGCCTCTTTAGACATCCTGTGAAAATACCCTAAGAATGTTCTTACAAAGTGTTTATTTTCTCCGGTAATACTAAATACAAATGTTGTCTCCCTGGAATCCTGTAACACAGAGTCTAGGCGTATAACTCTATAAAAGTAACTACTACCTCCACAAAGCTTCCTAGAGAGGCCTGGCTATATATATCATTAGTTCACAAGCTTCACTATTAGGTAAAAATGCCATTAGAAAACACATCATTTACCCATAGACTGAAATGAATCCCAAGGAGCTATTCCAGGCTAGCAGGTAATTATGGGGGAACCCTGTAATAGTTACTGGAAAAGATGGAAGGCCACCCTGGGAAACAGGAATCCCTGCTTCCCCCTCCCCCATACTTTTCCAGATAAAGTAAGATTCCCATTTGTAATAGCAAGTTTGAGCTCATTCTGACTTCTGGTGACACTTTTTTTCTTCTATATTTCTGTTAGTTTTCTCAAATTGTGCATATAGCTAATAACTCCAGGTTATACATGAACAATAAATATCATTAGAAATCACTTGAATCCCATTCAAAAGTCTGCCTAGTTGAAGAGAATGCAGAGACCCCAGAATCACTTTCATTTCAAGACCACATAGATGACAACATCCTATAGTCATCCTATCCTGTCCTCTTGTTTCACAGAGCCTTTAGAATCGTGGGATCCAGGCTCATAGACAACTGGCCCACTATCAAGGCCAGGGAGTCATAAGTAAAACGGAGTGAATAGCAAGGCTTGCCCTTCCCTGTACACATCTTGAGCAGTAAGATTTTCTGAGCCAGGACTTCGTTTTCTTCTCTAGTGTCTAAACAGGTTAGTCCTCTGTACTTTACAACTGTAGATCGTTTAGAAAGCACAGCTGCATTCCCAGACTTACTTTAGGTTCCAGAATTCCTGGGATGTTCAGTAAATATGAATACACACAGCAGGTCTCTGCTTCCAGGTCTCTAGCATCCTAAAACTTGGCCACTCTTTTCACCTGTGTCCCTAACACAAGCACAGCATGGACATGATGGTGGTCTGAAGTTAGTGTTTTCTTCTACTCTACTTTGGTATTGCTTCAAATGACTTATAACACAGGCTTAATTTCCTTTGTCTTCATTATCTCCAAAAGTCCTAGCATGAAGGAACATTTGTAATGCAAGGCCCAGGGTGTATTCCAGTGGTAGAATACCTGTCTCAAAGCATGTGAATATAAAAAACCTGGATTCCATCTAGCAGAAGTGCAGCATTCATACTACTAATAAATAAAACTGTTATGGGAGTAAGATGTAACACAAGAAACAGCTGGAAGGTGGAGTAGGGTGAACACTAGCCATGAGGTACTGATCAAAGACAGAAGTTCATGAATTGTAGCAATAAGGCAGGATAGCATGAATGCAGAAAACAAGTTGGGCATGATGCCATACTCCCATAATCCTAGCTCTCATGAAACGGAAGCAGTAGAATCAAGATTCCAATAGCAGTTTTGTCTACCCAGCAAGTGTGATACTATCCCTGTCCATACCTCTGACCTGGCCTGCAGCAAAGAAGCCAGGCTTGTAAGATCAGTTCTCTGTGTGAATTTTGTGCCCACCTCATGTAGGAGTGTACATGAAATAGGAAAGATGTATCATCAGGAGGCTGGTACCTGGCTCTAGAGAACTAATCAAACTACTTCAAGTGACTTTGACTTCATCTCTGTCTCTGAATACTTCTGAGATTTCATCTCTAAACTAGGAGATTGACTGACTTGTGCAAGTATGCAAAATGTAAATTCTTTTCATTCTCTGTGATCATTGTTAATATAATCTTATAAGGGTATGTAAGTGTTATCACGGAAACAAACCAAGAAACTAGAAAGAAAAAGAAAATATAGAAGATCTCTTCTACTGACTGTGTTTTCAATAGATAGGAGGTATGTGAACTTACACTGGACACATCCCTTTGAGCTGTGGGCACGAGGAGCTATGGTATCTGAACCAAGGGCCATAAGGCTCTTACTTACCAACTTCCTCAGAGAAGCCCTCAACTCAGAAAGAAAAACAGTAATATTGAGAATGGACCCCCTCAAGACCCACATGCTTACAACAGAACTGGGGCAGGAGTTAGAGCCAGAACCACAGGGACCACAGCCAACACCTCAGGTCACCACCGAGATGCCAGCTGTTCTTCTGCCTCAACACAAGTCGATAAACTCTTTCAAGGTAGGGTGTCAGCAAAGTCTCCAGGCCACTGAAGAATCCTGGGGCATCTTAGTACCTAGCTAGTTAACAGTTATTCTGAGATACATAGGTGACAAGACATGGTCGGTACATCTATAAGGAGTTTGTCTTCAGAGGGAGGGTGTCAGCACATAAAACACTCATTGTCATGGTCACTGGGACATCTGAGAATACAAGTAAGACACACGGAAGTGAATATCTCTTATATAAGATTGCATGGATTACATCTTTTGGAAATCATGTACAATTCCGAAAGCTATGTCCTGTGTTGGATATTGTACTCTCTGCAAATCACAAGCAAGGGTGCCTTGGGAGCAGGGAGGGACATAGCAGGTAACAGTCTTGGTGGGAAGATTTGGACTAAAGGGTGGTCTTTAAACCTACACATAATACATGTGATGCACCCCTGTTCTATCTGACAACTCCATCTTATTCACTCTACCCCCAAGTCCCTGAGATTTAAGGAAAGACCCAGTCCAGGTCTTCCAGAGTCCATGGTAGAAAACAGGAGTAGAGAAGTCCATTTGCTAGAGGCTGCCTGCTCTTCCAGTCTATGTCTATACTTTTAAATAACGGGTGCAAAGGGTTAAAACCACAAGTTCTAAATGGCACTTTATTAGTAGTCTCTGAATACTTCTGAGATTTCATCTCTAAACTAGGAGATTGACTGACTTGTGCAAGTATGCAAAATGTAAATTCTTTTCATTTTCTGTGATCATTGTTAATATAATCTTATAAGGGTATGTAAGTGTTATCAAGGAAACAAACCAAGAAACTAGAAAGAAAAAGAAAATATAGAAGATCTCTTCTACTGACTGTGTTTTCAATAGATAGGAGGTATGTGAACTTTTACCTGCATTACTCAAATAAACCTATAAATGTATGTGAGGCTATATAGTCTGGGGTGCAGAGGAAACAAAATACGTGGAGTCCTTCCTTGGAAGAGCTAACTAATAGTTTGAAGACCTTTACTATTATTCTTTTTAATCTGACTTTGTACAACAACACAGCATGCTCTGCAATCTTACTAGAAGTAGTTAACTGTAGGGGGGGAAAGTTGAATATTTCCTGGAGAAGATTGTCCATTTCTACCTGCTAATGCACACTCTAAAATGACCATTTATATGCACAATCGTTTACCTGGTGCATAATACTTAACTCGAAAATTATCACTAAGAGGTACTGCCGGCACCCACATCGGAGCACGGGGTTCAGTGCGAATGCTAAAGTGTTTCTACAGATAATGAAACACTCCACAAAGTGCCCTTTGTTAGACAATAAAAATAAATGATTTCAAAAGCCATCAGCCAGTGACGAACAAATACATTTTACAGCAAAGCTGTTGTAGATTTGAGGGGTAAGCTCATATTTCACTACAATGGGTCTGCTTTCTCTCCTGGGTTTGCTTCGTTTTTTAATCACAAGCTACTCAGTGTTTGCACCTATTGCTTATCTTCCTTTTATTAATAATAAAAGAGCCTCTACCATTTATGGGATTTTTTTCTTTGTGCCAGGAGCGGGCTAAGTGGTTTGCACTCAACGTGTGGAGTTTGTGACTGCTTTTCTTTGTGTCACAACTGTGACAGCTGAAGGACTAGTACACTAGCCACGTTGCTACACAAAAGGATGCTAAGGCTGGGAGAACTGAAGTGACTTGCCCAAGGGTGATATATTAGCCAAGTAGTTGGAAGGGACTTTGAAAAATGGCCATAATACTGCCTTCCACACTAACCTCCCCTCTTTGCCTTGTAATTTCAGAAGCATCCATTTGAACTGACCTTACACTTGCTTTGCTATACCCATGTGTCCAAAGAAGCATTGAGCCAGTTCTGGGATCTTCTGGTCTTTCATACCACCCAAAGAGGACCAGACATGTGGACTATTCACTAAAACTGATACCAAGAATCAAGTGAAAATCTACCTAATGAACAATCAGCTCCCTAAAGTCCTGCTCATGAACCCAGATAAAGCAGGACCAAACCACTGAACCACGGACTCATGAGTGACATAGGATACAATTTTAACCACTGAATCTTTGCATAGCATGTTACTCAGCAAGTAGTAACTAATACATGCCACTGGTAAAAGTAAAAAGTGAAGTTCACACGGTAAAATTCATCTTGTATATTTTTACTTGTTACATAAAATAAAGAACTGACTTGTAATTAAAAGATAAAAGTTGAAGAGAGGTAACACCAAAAAAAAGATTAAAATATAGCACTATTTGATTCAAATAATCAGAACTCTGTCTCTCTGTCTTTCTGTCTCTCTGTTTCTGTCTCTCTCTCTCTCTCTCTCTCTCTGTCTCTCTCTCTCTCTGTCTGTCTCTCTCTCTCTCTCTCTCTCTCTGTGTGTGTGTGTGTGTGTGTTACAAGAACCATATCATCATTCTACCAAAGAGTAATGTCTTTCTAGAATTTACCTTTATTCTAGCCCTCTATTAATAAACTTTTTTTTACATTATGAGTTACTGCATCTTCCCTGCCTACCTGCCCAGTCTGAAAATACAATGAGCACACACAAAAAACCTTTTGTTGTCATTTGTATACAAGCTTTACTTATATTGTTGTAATTTAGTAAATGTTTTTCTTTATATCAAACTCAAGTTGATTCATACATCTCACTCTGTCTACTCTTGAGCAGTATGAGATAATTTATTTAATAAAGTAGTTATAAAATGGTGTGATCTCATGGTGTGATCGTTTTGATCAGGTTGGATTGCGAAACATTTCTATGAGCTGCATTCTCTTAGTTATATTACTTGATTGAGGAGGGTACAGTCTAAAAGTAGGTGGTACCATTTGTTGAGTTTGCATCCTGAATTTCTTAAGTCTAGCGATAACATGCTGAACATGCTTGTGCGCATTCACTTCTCTTCCAGTGTGTGTGTGTGTGTGTGTGTGTGTGTGTGTGTGTGTGTGTGTGTGTGGTGTGACTAGCAGTGCCAAACCTCTCCACCGCGGCGGGCTGCCATGGGGAAGTATGAGCCAAATTAACTGCTTTGCTTTAAAAGTTGCTTTTGTTGGGGTATTTTATCACAGCAACAGAAACAAAACCAGGACACCTGCCATCTAAAGACCTGAGTACAACTGTAACTGTGAGTCCAGAATCACTCTCCACTGGCGAGTGCACGTGATCTGGGAGGCCAACTTGAAGTTGGGCATGGTAAATGTCACTAGGTCGTCTGATGGCTCTCTGGCTGTAAGACTGTTTCTGACTGATAATCCCTGCCCACATGGGCCAGAAGATAACTGTGCAAATGTTGTTAAACTATTTCCTGCCAGCCACTGCATTTGAAATGTGTTCCATCCTAAATACAAGCTCTAAAGCAGGGGCATTGAAAGCCACTGTTCCTGTGTCATTTACAAAACCGAATTCAAAACTCAAGATGTTACCTTCTGGGACAAAAGCATTGACCCGTGTCATACGCGCACACATACACACACACACACACACACACACACACACACACACACACACACACACACACTAACTACTTCTACCTTTGCAAAGACATTTTTTTCCTTCCACTATTGTGCCACACACACACAAATGACTAAAGTACCCTAAGTAAAGGAAGTGCTTTCTATACTCGCTAGCAGGGGACTTATCCCAGGACATCGCACATGCTGTGCCAGTGTCCTACTACTGAACTATGTTCACAGCCCTCAGAAGAAACCTTAGCTTATACAAAACATTGGATAAATGTCACTGTGCTGTCTTTGAGAGTAGCATGGCTCTCTGAGGTGAAATATTTTTACTAATAGTCAAAGATCCCTACTACCGGGAGGTATTATAACTAGGAAGTAGAACTCATTATAAGCAGGGTATACTAATGGGTCAGTATCTAGAAGACTAATTAGGAAGAGAAAAAAAAAGTCACTATAGACCTGAAGACCGAGGATCAAATCCTCTCTAGATGTCTCCAAACATTGTCTAAGTGCTCTGGGTAAATCTCTGGACTTCTCTCTTACTAGGATAGGAGAGGTTACTGGATACACATGAATGGTAGTGATAATAGTTATCATGCAGGCTGTTCCTGAACATTAAGTGTTTCCATGCCCCTTAGGAAGCGGCCTTGCATATACCACATATCAGCAGCCATTGCTGTTGAGGATAATTTGAGGATGCTTCTTATAAACAGCCATATAGGAAATCTACACTGGATACTCTTTTATTGCCTCTGCAGCCTCTTCAGTTCCTTGAAGGAAGGTCTATGAATCCTACAGGTTAACTAGGTACAAGAGAAGTGAAGATAAGAGAGAATTCACACAATAGATGTCAGAATGAAAGTTCTAAGGCGCTCTGACAAACAGAAACTTGGGCAGAGAGCCAAGGAAACTTCATTTAACAGGGACAAAAGTAAAGTCTTATATGATCAGCTGCAATTGTGTGAAGAAAATCTTGCTTCAGCGAGTCTATTTGGCCAGATGCAGGTGGATAAAATAGTTGTGAGAAAAACCACTAAGACCTTATCCCCTAGAAAATACGGACTTCCCTTTTTCGTGACAGTGTATCCAAAATGCTGACAAGATCTAGGCTGCTACATGATGCTCAGTGCTCAGTGCCATATCCAAAGAGGAGTAGGGTGAATGAGAAAATGCTGGAACTAAGACACCTGAAAAGGAGCTCGGCCTCATGAGGGTATCTATGCAGGGCCAGAAACACCCGTTCCCAGATACTCTTGGCTTTGGAGAGCATGAGGAAGGCAAAGATACAATAACTGATCAGCAATCCCCTCTGTCCTCAGTGAGCCAACACTCATGAGACACAGCAAACACCAGTGACATCAGACTTGGAGAGTAACAAAGAGAAAACGTGCCTGTGATGCTATAGAGACAACTCCACATGGAAATGCTATAAAGGGGACCAGGCAGAAATGAGAGTAAAGTGACAGGTTTCATGTGAAGCATTTGTCAAAAGGCACGGTGTAGGATGCAAGTTGGAGTTAGGCACAAAGCCACACAAGGAAACGTTCTCAAGGAGTTTACCAACTGCATGACTGCTGGACACGCCTGCCACATAAAGTCAACCCTGCCAGGGAAGAAGTCTTCTTGGTCCCATTAGCCAGACGAGAACACTGAGTCCCAGGGGGCTTAGAAATTTGCCTGTGGTCATATTAATTGCAAGTTAGGAAGATGCTGGCTGTGGACCAGTCAGTCTGGCTCCAAAGCCTGAGTTCTTCCCAGCTTTGTCATCCAACTCAAAGAAACATCTTGTCTGTGTGGAGTTGCACAACAGAAGGCAGAAATCCATCTAAGTTAGGATGTCTCTTCGTGGTCTTGAGAAGACCTAGTGAAGGTCACTTGGTGCCCTGTATGTTTGCAGCACCCTACACTAGATTCTAATGAAATAGTCTGTTCACAAGAGGATGGCAATGAGTGAGGCTAGTTTTCATGGTGCAGAATAATCTTCCTGTGTGTAGTGGGTTTCCTTCCTGACTTCTCTCTTTAATTCTCCCTTCCTTGACCTTTGAAACTATATCAGAAATATGGGAGCTTAAATGGGATCAGCTTCTGGAAAAAGGGGAGGATGCAAGAGCCTACACAGTGCCTCGCCTGGAGGAAATGTTCTTTGATGAAATAGTACTGGAGTCTAGATTCTGGGAAAAGATCATTTTTGCAAGCTGTAGAAAGGATATAAGAAACAAGAACATGAGGATGGGATGAAACACCGTCTTACTCCTACTGCCAGCCCTCCAGTCCTCCTGTTGCTGTTTTCATTTTTGTGAAAATGAACTTCATCAAGAGTGTAGGGGCAGCTTTGGTCCCCTACTGCCTGTGTCTGGGTCAGTTGTGGTGTCAGAGTGACTTAGCAGCTCATCCTTATTCTAAGGCTTCCTACATGGCAGTCCCTGAAAGACGATCTACATGCTCTAACACTTGAAAGCAGTACATATTAATATGCACACAGCAGCTTGTAGCAACCGAGACAAAGAAGAGTAGAATGTCTTCCATGCCTAACTTCAGAGTCATGTAAACATTTGTCTAGTAACCGTCAACAAAGAACATTCTAAAAGAAAAAAAAGCTCTGCATTTCATGGTTGACTGGTATCCATCTGTTTTGTTTTTAGTTCTATCCTCTGATATCAGTAGGTGAAGTGTAGAGTTATAAAAGCCTTAGTAACTATATGAAATTGGTGATAAGAATTCTAGGAAGCCAACAAACTTTTGGCCAATATAGACAATAATAGTAATATTGGATAATGATGACCAAATATCATAACATGTTGGCCACTAATCTGTGAAAGTCACATGAGGTTTTATAGTTTCATTTTTCCAAAATTTGGAAGCTAGAACACTGATTTCTAAAGGGATATGCAGAGGCACTAGCAAAGACCAAGAATGATTTGTCTGCTCAGACAGATAGTCTGTGATGAGCATTAAAACTTCATTATTCTTTCTCCTCCACTTCCCACGTGGCTCTTTTAAGGCCTTTAAAACTCCTGTTAAAGAATGGTACAAGAAATTAGTCAAAGGTCCTTAATATGTGTCTGTGGGTAATCTGTTTGCTTTTCCAAAATCAATCTTATCAGGTCACCAAGATTACAATGGAGTCTTCGTGGGACCTTGCCCAGTGCTTTGCACTCAGTAGATGCTCAAATAATGCCCATTGAGAAGTGATGGCCACCCCTCTGTGCCAGCTTATACTGGGTCAGATGAAAGTGATGATACTCATCTCCACTGGACAAATGCTGATGACATTTCGCCTTTGTCATCTGACACCCTTTTTGTCCTTCAGCAACTTGAAATTGCAACAAGACCCAACAAACTTAGAATGAGGTCCCAGAGCCCAGGCTAAGGCCAATGTCCTGGCTAAAATTGTTTTATAGGGTCAAGAAATGGCATGCCTCAGAAGAGAAATGAAGAAAACAGTGAGTGTAATTTTGAAAGGGGTGGAGGAGAGCATAGACAACAAGGGAGCAGAGAAAGAGGGAATGGGTAAGAAGCCCTGGAAACAGCTATGCAGTATGCTGAGCCTAAGACCATCTTAGGGCTACCAGACTCCAAGCAGACGGAGTCCGCTCACTGTCTACCAAGTGTAGAAGTTTAATTATGATTTTAACAGTGCATTTGAGAAAAGTGCTGACACTGATCTATACAATTACTCTCCTCAAACACAGACATTTTGCCTCTGTTTTCACACATGTAAAATGAAATCATCAGATGTACCAATGTTGACATTTTCCCTCATGAAATACCAGATATTTCCTGAAACTGGCGTAATTATGTCCTTCACCACCCTGCACAGAGAAACTCAACCTGTCATGATGTAATTTCCAAATCATTAAAATTCTTAAGTCAGAGACCAGAGGAACTGAGAGGCGACTGGTATTCTCAGCTGAGTTGCAAAGGCTAAGTCCTGCTTCTGTTTACAAAGTACAGCCGGAAATCTTCTAAAAGCACTAACTGAGCATCTTGCCAGGACCCCAGAAGTGCTCTAAGCACACACAATCAATACAGGCCACCTTTTCCCCTCAAGGATAGAGGTATTGGCTTTGCATTTTCTCCCTCAACAGTACAAGAGACAGGTACAGTATTGCCAACTTTCAGGATGAAGATCGGGCTCTCTGTATAGGTGATTTATTGCATGTTTATAACTGGACAGAATAGAATTTTTTTTTTTAGTTATAAGCATGACTTTCGTTTGGGGCTTTAGACTTTACTTCTTTGCTATCCGTTAAAGCAGCAAAAGCATTGCAGGGCAGCATCCCTGAATCAGGGTCTATTTGCAGATATTTGAGGGAGTTGGAGGGAGGAAAGAAAGGAGAAACAAATCCTTAAATGAATCTTCAGTTACTCGTGTACAGCAAATTTGATTAGAATGTCCATGAACGTATGGCTTGTTGACAGTTCATACTATGTGTCAAATATCAGCTTCACACACTGTACAGAAGCTGGAGGCTGGCCTTCTGTGAAGTAAGTGAGTAAGGAAAAGATAAAGGAAGGAGTGACTGTGAAGAAGTTCAAGAGATACAGGGTATACAGGGTGTACCCCAAAAGTCTAGCAAGATGGAGAAGCACCATTCTTTGTGTCTCATAATTCAAAGAGGACTCTTGTCATGTCCAGTGATCAGACTCAAGCACCCAGATACATGTTTGGGCTTCACGTAGTCCCACTAATAACTTAATATGCTATGCTTCTAGTGATTCGTCATTAAAAATAGGAGCTCCTCTAGACTGGGCACTCAGGCATCAAATCCTCCAAGGATGATCTTGGGCAGTTTATTCATATTTGCTGTGTCTGGGTAACTTTCTCTACAAATATAGCCCAATAAACAGGGTTGTTAGATCATGAGTATGAAAATAGGAGCTTTCTTATTCATATGAGAGTATGCGCTCCAGGCAGTGCCAACTGGTAAGGAAGGCTTTGCAAATATCCACTGCTCTTACACTTACTGAGGCCATGCAGTCTCTGAAGGTAGGTTGGAAAGAAGCGAGGACCTACTCTGAGCTCCTTTAAAGCACATGCGTCTTCGCAAAGGGACAGGATTGTCCTTCCAATCCAGGTGACCCCCAACATCGGTGGGACTACCAAGGAAAAAGAGCCACTGATTGTTAGCCAAAACCTCTCTGTCTGCTGTGGTTGTTGAGGCTACTATCACAGAGGTACCAGGGATATTTCCAAGATCAGCACTGATTCATAGGAGAGCTGAGTATGTGTTTTACTTTTTATTAATTGGCCAACAATGCAGAGAGGACAGTGTGACTAGGGCTCCCATTGTCTTTGAGGGACGTTGGGCTTCTAAGGCAATAAGATAGCATAAATATGAACCATGTTTGTCTCTGTACCTTAAGATAGTGCCACTGGACATCTGCAAATATGCTCATTGCCTGAAAATGATGGTGGCACTGGAGGTGTGATGCTAAGGGCAGCCATTTGTTGAACACTTCTGATAGCAACAATCTTTACAGGATTTTCCCAGACTACCTCATGTGTTTCCAAGCCCATTAACAAGGTGCAGAATCTTTTTATAACCAATATACAGGTGACAAAACTGAAATGTCGAGAAGTTTGTCCACAGTTGTACATCTAGGCTGTGCTGACAACTCTAGAATCTTCACTTTTGGCCACCACAATAGATCTGCTTTAACATTATATGAAACTAAAACCAATGGGTTCTGCCACCAATGGGGTGTTTTTAAATGTGTCTGACTTCCCGTGGCTTAGGATGCTGTATGATTTGAATTTAGTGTTTTCTTCCAAGAATGAAAACATTCCATGTTAGATGTCTGCCAAGGTCCCCTTCAGATCAATACTTATATAATGTATGCATTTGTCCATTCAGCCGTACATCTAACAAGTCATAATTGAACATTAAGCATCTGGTATAGTTTAGGCAATGTGGTGGTCTTTATGCAAAGAGGGGGGGAACAAAAAGGAAAAGGAAATCAGGCCTGCTTCCTGCCTCCTGGGAGCTCAGGGTCTAATGGAGTAGAGAATACACAAAGCAAAAAGGCAAGTCATGGGTCCCTTGAATAACATTGAAGGCTATGTTAGCCTGGGGATCCACTAAGGCTGTTACACTTAAAAGAAGGTCTGACAAGTGTGCAGAAAGTAAAAGACTATGAAGTGGTCAGCCCTAATAGGATGTCTTTATCACATCACTCACTTCAAGGACCAAGGATTTATGCAGAAAGATTGTAAGACACAGAGGTAATAGATGACTCTAAAGAAAAAGCATCTACCAGACACAGTAGGACTGATACACATAGGAATTGAGAGACTGTGACAGCATGGATAAGGCCTGCACAGCTCTAAACTAGACAAAATCCAGCACTGAGAAGGGGATATAGACAAAAGTCCTACTCATAAGCAAGAAGCTATTTGCAATTGACAGCTGCTGGGAAAGGAAATTGGTTTTCTTCAATGGAGTAAAACTGGGTGTATCAACCACATTCCAGAGTAGGGTCTATGCCTAGGAGTAGTGGACCCATAGAGAACAGACTAGATGACATTTTATGTGCTTTTGTTATGGCTGGGGTTTTTCCATCTTTCATTTTCTTGGTTTTTGTTTGTAAGACCACGAAGTGGGTGGTTAGGGAGATAAATAGGATATGAAAGGATACAGGGGGAAGGGGAATGAATATGATCACAGCATATGAAAACTTTAAAAAGCAAAATAAAGTAAAATTTTAGATCTAAATCAATAATGCCAGGAGGGTGGCTGGAAGAGGGTAGATTAAACTGTGTTAGAACACATTACATGTGAAGGGGTGTGTGTCCAAGGCTTGAGATTGGAAAGACAATGGTGTTTTCCAGAAAATAAACAAAGCAGTGTAGCTGAGACAAAGTGAGCAGGGTCACCCCAGTGTCGTCATTCCCATGAAGCCATTCTTAATTGCCTCTACTACAACTGAGATCCCTAACTTGGCCACTGCCAGCTCTTACATCATTCCCAGCATGTCTGATCATTCTATCCCACTTGTATTCACAAGGTCAGACGCACCTTGCAAACAACCTACCTAATCAAAGTCATTTCCAGGTTTTCTTTTCTTATATATAGATGCTATACATAATTACAGTCACCCTACCAAGCATCCTTCACTGACTCCTGAAACTTTGTGCCTTTCCCCCTTCCTAGGCATAAAAGCTGTTCTGTGCTCCATTCTGTAAGCCTCTGCCTTAGATACAATGATGGGATTGGTGCATTCAATCACCAATTTCTTTGCTAGCATCAAACTTTGTCAAGGAGATTCCCCTCATCTAGCATGAGGCTATGACTCCACTGAGAAGCCCAGAGTCACAAATATCTGCAAGTATCATCAGCCCTCGGCTATAGCGGGCTCCTTTGCAGACCAGCCTGTAATGAGGTCTCTATACATAGGTAGTTTCCAATTCAGCCCATAGATACATCAGGACCCTAAGTAATCTATTGAAAACAGTAAAAATAAGTATTATTTATAAGTTCCAGCCAGTTCTGGGGCTCTTATCCTTTAGAACCTAAAAGTAAATTTTGAAAAAGTGTCATAAGGATTGAGTACAGGTCCCTGTAGGCTCTTACAATCCTCCCACCCCATTCTCTTAGAAATAAATGCATATTCTAGCCATGTTCAACTCTTCAAGAGGTGAACAGAGATTCCTACACAGCTATCTGTCTCTACATGTGCATATGTACTTCCAAAAGTCTAACAAAGCTATAGTGTCTCAGGTTGGTGAATGAAGAATGAAATGATGTTCTCCAGTTCTGAGCCGAAGTAACATCTCATCTCAGTGGAGCCAATGCCAGCTTAGACAAGAATGAGAGGAAAGAAATAACATCCAACCTCCAGCAGGTGCCAGGTACTAGACCAGGCATTTGTACATCCAATCTATGAACTGTCTTCAGAGGGAGGCATTAACTAAAGCCCTGCTGTGCAGAGAAGTAAACTGAGGCTCTGAGGGGTGATTTGCAAGGGGTTACACAGCTAGCAAATGGCAGACTTTGGAGCAATGCCCAGGCCTGTCTCACTCCCAGGCCAATGCTTTTCCCATTATCCGATAATGTCTTGCCTTGCATGCTTTCCGGACTCCATTTGCTGTGATTTTTCAGTGGCTTGGATGTATCACACACTTGGAAATCCACCAAAAGCAGATCCTATGTCTTTAGCAATCCACACAAACGCAAGGCCGGATTGTAGCCGTCCTTTTAATAAGAGAATTCTCCAGCTTGCACAATGGGGCTTTAAGAAAGAAAGCAGGACAAAACAGAAAGAAAAAGAGGAAAGCAAGAAGGAATCTTCCCTCGAAGAGTGGGCCTGGTGGATGAGGGAGGAGTCATGTGGGTAGCTACCACTGGCAGAGACACATCCACTGATCAGGAAAATGATAAGGTGACAGAGTCAAAGTATGAAGAATGTCATTCATTGGTTCATTCAGCAACTGCAATTGAATGCCTCATCACCACATAGCAACTCATTATGGGAGGGACAAGCTTGGGCCCTACCTTCAGAGAGAGCAACAGTGTAGCCTAACAGCAGATTATGAAGCTGCCCAAACACTCAGTGGACAGCCCCAGGTGACCTTGCACCTTACATGCTTGACACAATTGCTAGCATTTCTTCTTCAGCTTCTACTTCTTTCTTGCATATGCTTTTGGTCTTTTTTTTTCCTTGCCTTTCTGGTAGGTTTCAGGTAGGAAAAGCATTATCCTGGAGACAGAAGAAATCTGCTTTGCTCCACACCGGC
This sequence comes from Mus musculus, assembly GCF_000001635.26. Lineage (NCBI taxonomy): Eukaryota > Metazoa > Chordata > Mammalia > Rodentia > Muridae > Mus > Mus musculus. The sequence goes on from NC_000071.6 coordinate 51,850,109, forward strand.
TCTGCAGTGCTCTAGCCCTTGACCTTGATGCACTCTCCAGGCCCCTTCAGCCTCCTGTGGTCACAGGTAAAAACAGTGTACAAATCCTGTTCTTGAAGTTTACAGAGGGATAACTGAGGTGATAGCCTGTGAAAAGCCTTTGAAAATAGGAAACCATTAGAGGAAACGTACAGTCGCCGCCGGTGTCCAGTGTTACCAGACTGTGACGACACTGGTCAATATTTAGCTGAACGGAAATCCCTGCCGACTGACCATTTTGAATTTCCTTGGATCACCTCTGGCCCAGCAGAAAGAAAAAGCAAGACAAAGAACACTGAATTCTCCCCCAAAAGGACAGCATTGTAAGTTGGCCGTGAATAAAGAGCACAAATTATATTCAGCATGATATAAGTAATGACATATCAATTAACTATGTCAACAAGGTCTAAAAATATGCAAATTACTGTACTTCAATTAGAAAAATCTACATCCTTGGAGAATATTGTAAATCAGGAAATTTGGGAGACATTAAGAGTAATCAGGGAGGGAAAGCGTGTACTTGTTGCCGTATCCTATTTTTACACATACATAATGAAATAATTATAGCCACACTGTATTTATGCCTCTGCAAAAATATTAAAATCTTAAGATCTTTACAATGATAAGTTAAATCTGTATTATGTTTTCAGACAACATTAATTATAAGAAAAAGAAATCTATTATCATTCAATATAAGTAAGTTGAAACCAATTTGGACATGTAAATTAGAAATGTGGTTTTTCTCAGCACCAGAACATTAAGAAGGAGAGGGCGCAAAGAGACTTCTAGATCAATTACCACTGAGTCTATAAATGCAAAAGCTTAAGCGTATTTAGGTTGTAATGCAAATTTAAGGATGTTCAGCATCTTCTCTCACAAATACCCAACTATCTGGTGTACCCTTTTCTGGTTTTCTCTCCTTAGAATGCATTAATCTGTCTGTTCGGGATGTGTTTGTCTTTACTAAGCTGGTCCCCAGCCATAGCGCCTGAGTAAATAAGTGGGAGCATACAAGGTGGAACAGGGCTTCAGTGGCTGAGATGATCACTGCAGGATCAAGAAGTGGGACCTCACTTTAAAATTCAATTCAAGTCCACTATAGAGATGTCAGCGGCATGCAGGGAGGGGCTTTGAACAGCAGCACCCCTCTCAGCCTTTCACAAGTGCCTCCTGGCAGGGAATACTCCATGCTGAGACCCCAAGAGGACTAATCTACTTTACCTCCACTAATTGCAAGCTGTGAGAGGCTTCATAAAAGACCTGAAACTAACTCTAGAAACTCTAGAAAGATAATTGCCTGACAAGTTCTCACTTCCAGTCAGGTTTCTACACAGAGAACATCACTTGTGGATCAAGACCCAGAACTCATTTTTATATTTGTGACAGGAAGAGTGAGTGTGTGTGTGTGTGTGTGTGTGTGTGTGTGTGTGTGTTTATATGTATGTCTTTGTGTGTGTTTTTGTCTCCGCGCGCGCGTGTGTGTGTCTCTGTGTATATAGGCATATACATGCTACATGTAGAGATCAGAGATCAAACTCTGAAGTTATTCCTCAGGTGCCATCTCCCTTTTAATGAGGCAGGGTCTCTCATTAGCCTGAAACTTTTCCTCAAGAAATCTACCTATCTCTGCCTTCATAGGACTAAGATTAGAAGTGCATGCTACGGTGCCTGGCTTTGGTTGCTTAAACATGGATTCTGGGGTTGAACTCAAATGCACATGCTTGCAAGGAAACCACTTTACCACTGAGCTATCTCTCCAGCTCTCAATGTTACAAAATGCCAAATGACTCCTTCTTCTCTGTGAAGCCTAGGTGTGTTGATTGCTTGACTGTCAATTTCCTTATCAGAAAACTCGCCAGGACAGGTACTATGGCTTTTCTTTGTGCTGCGGGTTCCAGTGCACTGCCTCCTAGAGAGTAGAGAGATATACTGTAGAGATCTGCACCACACCAATAAACAAAAGGGAGACAGACTACAATAAACTGGGTAGATAAGCAGCCTGTTATGGGAAAAATGCATTTTCCTAAAACAGTCAGCAATGATTCAACCATGTGTAGCTGGTTAAGCCATCAGAGAAAAAGCCCCACAGAGCCCTCCAGTTCCCACCAGTGGTCGCTCTCTTCATGGTTTCTCTCCCTGCTCTCACTCTTGCCTGCCTTTCTAGAAAATATCTGATAAAGCTGCTTACAATAACTGTCAATTCAGAAGTCCCATCCTTAAGCACCAAATACCAAAAATGGTACTCTGAAATAGTCAAGGTCTGAGGTGGAAATTTCAAATGTCAATGGTCATCCAAAACATAAATTAAGGAGTCATACACATATGTATATATGTATACATATACATATACATATACATATACATATACATATACATATACATATACATATACATATACATATACATATACATATACATATATATAAAGAGAGAGAGAGAGACTCCTACATGGTTGGAATATAGATATTAAATTACCAAGTAATTGTGAGTACGAGCTTCTAGGCTTGCCTTACACAAGCCTGGGTTCAAAACCTAGCTGTATTAACTGTGTACTTTGGACAACTTATTTAAATCCCTTAGGCTTAGTTTCCTTACCTATAAAACTGAAAAGATCATAATTTTACCTACAGGGCTCTTGTGAAGATTAAACGATATAATTCTAATGGAAGGATTAGTATGATTGGTAGCAAAAGTAATTTTCAGATGGTTGGAATTTTTAAACATCTCCATAATACTAATTATGTCTGCCAAAAGTTCTCATTGTGGAGATGAGGTTGGGAGTGGGTGGCAATTTACAAGCTAATACTTATCTCAATGTTTTGTAATCATTATAACTAGCCCTTGACTCTTCGTGCTCCAAGTCACTCATCTGCCTAACTTGTTTAATAACTTAGGAGCATAAGTACTTGGGCCAGTTTTGCCTAGTCAAGTGAATTTTCAGAAGAACAAAAGCTTCGAATACTTAGCATGAATTAAAATAACATTTGAGACTATGAATTTGATATTTGTGTTTCACACAATTCTCCCAGACATTGACATAATTTTTCTATACATTACCATTTAATCCACCTTTCAGCTTGCTCTCTTTACTGTTCTCTTCCTTTTTCGTGCCTCTTTATTTATATTTTTAGGTTTTAACATATACTTTGACTCATAGCAAAAATCACTAGGTTCACAAGTTCCCAAAGATAGATTATGCTAGCAGAGACTTGTCCATGCTTGAATCACTACACTGTCCTGGGAAGTACAGAGAAAGGGGCCACCAAAAAAAACTATTCCAGTCAGGAATAAAGAGACCCCTTTAAATAAGTTTGTTTCCTCCCAGTTTACCATTGGATGATCTCTACACATCTTGTCTGCTTTCTTACCCTTGAATACTCAGGAGCAGAAAAAAATTCTCCAGCCCAGAATTCATTCTAACCAATTCATTAGGTTTGATGAGTGTTACCTCTGTGACCCTGCCAATCTTGTCATACTAGGGTGGAGATAAGTTCTACAAGTCTTAGTTATTAGTCTGCATAAATGTAAAACAGAAAGTGAAAGCGGGAGAAAGAAACGTGTGCTACGCCCACAGCCCACCTTTTACAAGCGGGCTCCTGCTCTGTCTCCCGAGCCTTGCAATTATTTGGCTATTACTTATCTTTAAACATCAGCTAAAGAGATCGAGCATTTTGGAAAGGTAATTATACCGTAATGCAGATGGCAGTAATAACAATTACCCAAGATAAGCCCTTGCAATGATCTTTACAGAGAAAAGCAAAGCAGAGAAAAGCAGCTCTGTCTCATGAAGGACCCCCAGTGGAGAAGGCTGCAGTGCAGTACCCAGGCTGTCCCTGGAAAGGGTCGAGCAGATACCAACTCTATCAGTCTTGTAGGTAAAGCTCTACGGCAGTTAAGGACTTCTGGACTTTGAAAAGTTCTTGATGTTGGAGACCATTCCTGACAATTTTTATCTAAGGTCACCCCTAGCCCACCTCAAGTTCTAGGGGAGGTGGGGGGGGAGGGGCAGGGGGAGTTTCCTTTCCTTGTGCAAGATAACTTCAGCATCTCTTCCCATATCTGAAACTGCCTGCCATGTGCATTTCAGTGGGGAAGGATTTATCCTACAACATGATCGTTGTTGAAGCAGGGGGATCTAATTGCTCAGAAATCATTAATTGCTATAAATAGATGACTTCTGGGAGTCAATGAACTATACACAGTGGAGACAGTGTGTTTGAATGTCACGCTTGTGCACTGGATATTTTTATGACTTGTCAGTGGTTCTGTAAAGAACTCACACAGCGAAAGGTACCTAGTCAACCTGGACTGATGGAAATTGCCAGTTAGAAATAGATTGCTCTTGTTTTAAACCTTGCTTGCACTTCTAACAAATCAGAATGTGCATTTACGCTGTATTGGAAAAGAAAGTTAGTATCCACCATTTAAGAAGGGCGGGAGGAAGAAGAAAGGGAAAAAAAAGCACCAAAGAGACTCTATCTGATCTTTGCAATTTTCCAGGGCATAAAATAACAACCTGTCATCCACCTTTTGGAGGTCATTTTTATCATGATGAGGGCCCAAATGATATTTGACCTCCATTTTCCATCTACACCGATGATGATAAATTCAATGCACTCTGAGCAAATGAGCAGTAGGCCCAGAGAAAGCCAGATTAGCGTGGGATTATTCATTCTTGACTTGCCATAAAGAGAAAAGGCATTTTTTGCCTTTGAACTTTTATCATTTTCCTTCCTTTCAGCCTCTCTGTAGTACCTATACCTTGATGGCTTGGCCTGAGAAATTCCACACAAATCTACATTTCTGTATGATTAGGCCCCTCTGCTCCTAAGGCTTAAACAGAGAGCTAAACTATCCCTTAGTCTGATCAAGATTCTTATTTTCCAAACAAGAAGTCAATAAATGCCTCCTTAGAAATGTCTCCCACCCCCAACTCCCAGCAATAAAAGAGGAAAGTAGCACAGAACTCAGCCTGTGTGGCCATAGGGAATGCAATAGCCATTAACTTGGCTATTCGCAATTTCTCATGTGCAAACCTGAAGAGTTGGCTAAACCCCTATAGCTATGTGGTTTGCTCTTTTTTTTATTAATGTCTATTTTTTTAATTAGGTATTTTCTTTATTTATATTTCCAATGCTATCCCAAAAGTCCCCCATACCCTCCCCCCCCCCCTTCTTGGCCCTGGAGTTCCCCTGTACTGAGGCATATAAAGTTTGCAATACCAAGGGGCCTCTCTTTCCACTTATGGCCGAGTAGGTCATCTTCTGATACATATGCAGCTAGAGACCCATGGAAGGAGTTACAGAGACAAAGTTTGGAGCTGGGACGAAAGAATGGACCATCTAGAGACTGCCATACCCGGGAATCCATCCCATAATCAGCTTCCAAACGCTGACACCATTGCATACACTAGCAAGATTTTGCTGAAAGGACCCTGATATAGCTGTCTCTTGTGAGGCTATGCCGGGGCCTAGCAAACACAGAAGTGGATGCTCACAGTCAGCTATTGGATGGATCACAGGGCCCCCAGTGGAGGAGCTAGAGAAAGTGGTTTGCTTTTGATGGAAGCTCACCTTGTCCTCTAGAAAACATTGCCAAGTAGTTCACACTGACTATAAAATCTCACCTATTCCAAGGCAAGAAGCCTCAGATTTCTATTGTCTATGCTTCCTTCTTACCACTTCCTCTCCCACTTGCTTACAAAAGCAGCTCTTGAAAGCAGCTAGCCTCAAGATTATCTAAGTGTAGAATCCAACTGGTCCTGACTAAAATCGTTAGTTATATGATTCAATGCTGTCTCAGGAAACACGATTGCTTTTCAGACATCCATGACTTGGAAGTTCTAAAACATCAAGTTATTTGGATATGTCTGTTTCAATCAGAAGTACACATGAATGCATTTGCTCACTTCAAACCTCAGGTGCACCCTGCCTCTCGCTGATCCAGATCTGTTCTAATCTTTCATTAAGAATGAACTAACTGCAGACAGTATTTTGACTTCACGGGGTTCCACCTCATCTCTAGCTCTCTGCCTTCATTTCAGTGGCTTCTCACCATGATCTCTAGTTGTTCCCTATAACTGCTATTTAAACACTCTCTTTCCTGAAGCCTGCAGTCAGAGCTGACTTCTGTTTTCCTCTTTGTGAAAGAGCTTTCCTTCAGGTTCTTAAAAGCCCACTGTCTTTACTCCTGTCCTCCACAAAAGGCTTTCTTCCCTAAGTATCCCCTCATGACTTACCCACCCCCTCAGTACTTTATATGGATATTCTTCCAGATGAAGGTGGGGAGTTGGGAGTGGAATGACTGTTAGATGGTATGAGAGAAGGAAAAGGAAGAATGGGGAAGTTAAAATGAGACGAGAGCGAACCAGCGCAAGGTAGGACTCTGAGCTGATGATCACTGAGAACTAGAACTTGATATACTATGAGGAGAATCTTAGTCACTGTTCTATTATGGTGAAGAAACGCCATGATCATGGCTACTCTTACAAAAGAAAGCATTAAATTGGTAGCTTGCTTACAGTTTCAGAGGGTTAGTCCATTATCATCATGGCAGGGAACATGTCGGCACACAAGTACACATTATGCTGGAAAAATAGCTTAGAGCTTTATATCCTGCTCCACAAGCAGAAAGAGAGACCAGGCCTCACATTGGTTGGTTGGTTGTTGGTTTGTTTGTTTGTTTGTTTGTTTGTTTGTTTGCTTGCTTGCTTGTTGAGACAGGGTTTGTCTATGTAGCCCTGGCTGTTCTGGATCTTGCTTTGTAGACTAGTCTGGCCTCAAACTCAGAAATTTGCCTGCCTCTACCTCAGAGTACTGTAATTAAAGGCATGTGTCACCACCGGGCTCTGACGTAAGCTTTTGAAACCTCAAAGCCCATCAACAATGACATACTTCCTTCAACAAAGTCATACCCACTCCAAGAAGCCCAAACCTCCTGATCCTTCTAATTTTTTTTCAAACTCTGTGCTAAACAATCAAATATGCAAGTCTTTAGGTCTCATTCTTATCTACTCCACCAAAGGAAGGACCCATGCTGTTACATGGGTATGTCAATTAAACACCTTTGGGGAGGATAGTTTACTAGTATCTAGTAAAATTGAAAATATAATAGCAATGGTTGAACCATTTCACTTCCATGTACCTGCCTAAAGGGTCTGTTCTTGTACGCAGGAGATAACCATGAGGGGGTTAGTGATTTCACAGTTAGCAAGAGTGAAAAAAAAAAAGATACATAGGTATCCATGAACTGGGGAAATAGGCATATACCAATAGTCAGAAAATAAGTCAAGGAAAAACAAAGATCAGCTAAAATGAAGGCACTAGGTTATCTATATTGTCAACATGGGGGAATAGTAGTAATACTGGCCAAAGAAAGCAAGTCATCAAAGAGGGTATAGAACCTGGTGCCACCATGTGAAATCTAATATTTCTAAGACTCTGGATGATATAAGGGAAAATATTTTTTAAAAAACATTATATTTTATTATAGAACAGTGGCTACCTCAGAAAGGTGAGTGAAGGAAACAGATTGGAAAGACTGCTAACAGCACTTTCACATAACTGAACTGTTTCATTTCTTAAAGAATAAAAATCTAATGCAAACATGACAAATGTAGCACTTGTTAAATATGGATATTAAACACACGGGCGCTTCTTGGACATTTGTATTCATTATATTATTTTCTCTGTCTTTTTTCACTGTTCAGAAATATTGCGTATTTTTTTTAAAAAATGGCCCAAGGAACTTTGCTGAAGAAACAAACATATTTCATATAGTATTTTTAAGTTTGTAACCTCATTATATCGAATTGACTACTCCTTCCATTCATTCAGCCATATATGTAGCCAACAGGTACTTACTAAACTTTCAGTATATAAAAATGTACCATTCTATACAACTGTAGGAGATGCCTACAGGCTGACAGCACAACTTCAATGGATACATAATCTGCCAAGAGTGAAAGAGCACACACAGACAAGTAGCTCTTGAACAGTTAAATTTGTAGGCAGTATATGTCAGCAAAGTACATCAATATAAAGCACTTTGTTCTTTATGAGTGTGTGACTAGTGCTAGTGTAAAAAAGAAAAGTGAAGTCATCAATATAATACCAGCTCTTTCATCTCTCAGCAGTTGTTAAGATCTATGAAAGTTGAGCTAGAGAGATGGCTCAGTGGGTAAGACCACTTCTTGCAGAGGACCCAGATTCAGTTCCTAGCACTTCACAATGGTAGCTCACAACAATCTATAACTCAAGTTCAATGACAATCCAACCCCTTCTTCTGACCTTTGTACCTATGGGTACACATATATGTATATGCAGGCAAAAAATAACTTATGTACATAAAAATAAATAAAAGATTAACTTAAAAATTGTTTTAAAGGTTTAAGAAAGTCACTGCAGGGAAACACACTGAACCTTCCTGAGACCACAGAGATAGAAGATACACTGCCAACTCTTACCCACTCTAACACAAACACTGTGTAGAAAGGAGAAAATGAAGACAAATGGTAGGTCCCTCATTTGGGCATTTGCAACCAGCACAATCAGCCGTTTTAAAGCCATATTGATTATTGCAACCACTCCCCAGACCAGGCCTCTGGAAAGCTAACACCATCCAACTATCCAGTCTCTCCTTCATTGTGCAGAGTAGGGATAAAGGAAGACACTCGCTGTGTGCCTCAGCTGTGCCATGTCTCTCTTCTCATTACAGATAAGCTGGCACTTAGATTCTTATCTAGTCTTTGGATGTCGTAAACAACAGGAATATCTTATCCCTATGAAACAGGAAAACAAATGTGTAAGAATAAAGGTGATGGGATCTTCCTTTCCATACATGTGCCCACATTCACGGACATAGCTGAGCAGTTTTAATATGAATGGCTTCTCATGGAAGTCAGACTCCTCTTTTTACCCCATTTAACAGTCTTGGCCATCTTTTCATGTCATTACCTATGGTTCTATTTGCAGCATCCATCTTAACAGGTGCAGAATATCCTACAGTTTAGTTAGATCATCATTTTTAAGTATTCCCATTCTGGTGGACATCAAGAGTATCTCTAGTTTCATTGCAATTTTAAGTAACGTTGCAAATTCATTTCCACATGAAACTCAATTCTACACAGCTGGGCACTATTTTCCAGCTGCAGCATATGTCTGTGCCTTGGTATGATTCAAAAAATGCTTAGGAAAGACTGACTATCTCATATTGTTTTGTTGTGGTTCCACTGACATTAACTCAGAGCCAGACACGTATGCAGTACTAATGCACATATAAACTGAGTAAGACTGTGACCTTGGTACTCCCATTATTCCTAGTCCTCTACTGGATGGGGTAAAAGCTGACAAGTGGCCCCGCCTATTCAGAAAGCACTCTAGTAAATATTGAATTATTCTAGCAACTAAAAAGGTTTAAGCATTTATGCCAAAAACCTGGGAAACTATCCATATGAGACAATCCTTCTCTTTCTTGTCCTCTGGAAACAAAAGAGACACATACCTTAGGGCAAAGAATCAACCCACTCATCACCCTGCAAAAAAACCCTCCCAAGGAAGACACATGCCAGGCTCCTCTTGCTACTGTCTTTCTCGAGTAGATCCAAGCAAGGTTATTACTTGGTGATATGAACTCTCCTTATCTGCCTGCCCTGTTTCAGAAAAGAGCCATTGACAGCCAGGATTCAATCTCTCTTCTAAAGCCCTTTCCCAGATAAACAAGCTTTAAAGAGTCCACAGTGCACACGACCTTTGAAGAGAAAAAGTCAGCAAGAAAGGGATGAAGACACTGTCTGCCCACTTGTCAGGATAGAGTCTTTCCCCCAAAAGGCCCATGGCCTCAGAAGAGGCATATCAAAGCAGAGAAGCAGTTCTGAGCAATGGGCTGTCAGCAGTTGAGTAGAGGGTGGTTTTTAAACCCAACAGTAGTAATGCACACGTGAACGGAGACTATGGGTTTTTTAATCCACAGTGGGAAAAGTAAGAACTACTAGAAACCAGGAAGACTTCTTGATGAGAGGTATTAGATTACCCACCAAGTGGCAATGCACATGGCAACACCAGATATTGCGCTAGTAGCTGGCAGCAGTTGAAGTTCACCCTTTCAATATGGAAAAAAGAATTCCAAGAAAAGAAAACAAGAACAAAATAAAGAAATAAAAAGCCATAGAAAAAGTAAGAAAAAAATAAAGAAGAACTTATGAAATTATCTTTAAAACACGGGTATATAACATATTCAGGAAAAAAACCACCTATCTACCTGAAGACCCCTAGAAAGCAAGATGGTGATGAGACCCACCACAAATGTCTGATGGCGAAAGATCAAGAAGAAGAAACACCACTACTCTGAGCTTTTTGAAAGGAAAGGATTTAGAGAAAGACCTTGGAGTGCTTTCAGTTCTGAATGAATTGCGTTTGGGGACTCGGCTACACCTATGGGTGCTCTGAAGTGTTCATCTGGAAGCATGTGGTTGGATATCATTATGAAATTAAGTCACTGTAATAGAGCAAGACACTCGGGAATCAATGTTGTGGGGATTTGCTTCCTACAGATACACAGCTGAAGCCATCCCTGAGCGAGCTTCCCAGGAACCCCTGTTTGAACACCAGCTAAAAGTCACAATGGAAAAAAAAATATTATTTTAAAGGATGGCTTAAATATCTCTCTGGAAACTTGCACAATCAGCCAATTGATCAGCAAGCGTTTAACAGGGCCCACCATGAACACAGCATGATCTTAATAAAACTCACACTGGGTCAGCAAAGAGGACAAGGACTTACCAGGAGCAAAAGGGAAAGCCTCTGTTTAGAGCAGCAACCCAAAACCTTGCAGAGCTGCCAAAGGCTGACAATAAGGCATTGTCTCAGGACAGTCACGGCCACTCAACTGTTCCCTGGACTATGAGGTCTCTGAAGACAAGATCTCTGTCTGCTTTCTTAACCAAGACTGGGAAGTAGAACCTGCTTTATAAGAATTTGCTGGATACAGCTGACAATCGATGAAAGAATGAGAAGAAGTGATGGGTGGATTTTTACAGGATAATTTTCTAGGAAATTCTCCCCACGTGTGTCCATCACAAGTGGGAAACCGAGAAGATGACACCCAAGCTGTGTGTCAAGTGGTTATCAGAGGCAGGGCTCCTCCTCTGCAGTGTTGTAGTGTTTTCTTCACGGCATTTGTATTGGGTCTTGGTTTACTTTGCCCTGCTTATAAAGACACAGAGACAGGAAAATACCTATTTAGATGTCCCATAAACTCAAGGCTGAAAGGTAGACACAGGAGAACTGCCAGCAACAGAAACTATGTTCTCCCCGTGTTGTTTGCGAAGGCTCACACCTGTGTATCTGACAGTATCAGTCTTTCCAAGCATCTTAAAGACATTATCCAGCCCATAGCGAATCGTCTTCCTCATCTTCATAGTACTTTAGAACATGGACAGAGCTCAGTAGGTACATTAGAAAGAAATGAACAGTTCCTTTGAGAGCAGTATCTGTCATTGGTGTGAGCAAGAATCTTGACAAGAAAGAAGTAGAAAAACCTCTGACCAAAAGCCTTGTATCCAAGAGAGACAATTTGGGAATACAAGTGCGTACAGAACATGTATACATATAGCACATAATAGGTTTCTCGTGACAACTATAGTATAACATCTGGGTGACTACTGAATGCTGAAGAGCTCTGCGTAGGCCTCCATGTTCTGCTGCTCTCTTCCAACCCAAAAGAAAACAGTTGCAATTCTTCACAACGCTAAACATAACAAACTTCCAACAATTAAGTATTAGAAGTAGTTTGGAAGGAAGCAAACCTTGAATAATTCAAACCCAGCACTGAAAAGCACGACGAAAATCTAGCCTGGATTCCTGTCTTGACCAAGGAGAATTCACTATCTATTCTTGTGGTCAAGGGCAATGGTGCTTGCCTGCCAGCGCTTGAGAGCTGCTTGTGATGTGCATTGAGCCACTTGGTGCCTTCTGACTAAGACTAGCCTTTGCTTAGGGGTAGAAGTTTTAATTTTAAAAGTATCAGATATGAGGTATCAGGGAGACAGCTGAGAGTTCAATCCCTAGAACTCCTGGGATAAACCTAAGCTTGAGGGCAAGTATGTGTAATCCTGTACCGCATAAAAGACAAGAGAATCCCTGAGACTCACTGGCTAGCCAGCATAGTCAATTCCAGGCCAATGAGAGACGGTCTCAAATAAAAGATGAATAGTTCTGGGAGGGAAAAAAAGTGCCCTCCGATTGCATGAATACACACGTGTGCACGTGTGCACTTTTGCACATGCTTGTGTGAACACACACACACACATGTGAGAACAAAATATATGGCCAAAGAGCCCAGGCCCATTTGCTAAGATGAATTAGAGCCACAAGGCTTGATGGCTGCTGACAGTAAGAAAGTCACTCTCCTTTGGGAATACGTCTGTTACTCATGCCCTAATGGGAAGCTACACACCTATGTGCATACAGGCAGCACTAATTGGGACTGGGATGTTATTAATAACAAAATGTAAAAACGAAGACATGAATCTAAGAAAGATATAGGATGAGAACTCTGGGGGAAGTTGCAGGTGAGGAGTGATAGCTAGATATGATTATATATACTGTATAAATATATAGAACTTTCAAAGAATAAAAAACACTATTTAAGGAAAAGTACAAGACACAGAAAATGACCCAGGCCATAGTGTACTGACTTTAATTAACAACCTCAGTATCTAACAACAAAGGAAGAAGCTGATCAATTGTGGCTTACTTGTTAATATAGTAACTGAATTCTGCAAGTCTTCAACAACATGGACCCACCACTATGAGAAAAAAATGAAAGAAAAATCACTCAACTATACAGGCACACAAATAAGCATATCTCTCACCCCTCATCAAGGAAGCTACCCTTTGCAATAGATAGAGACCATTATAGAAAACTGTGACTGGTCAAAAGGAAGTGAACAACTGTTTTTGCTGTATCCAGACCCAATAGATAGATCTATAGTACAACTCCTGCACCTAGTGCTTCCAGAACATCACAGAAAATCAGCAAAAGGGTTGTAAGAGGCAAAGGAACCCCAGGAAATCTGATGTGAGGTTCTCTCCCTTGGAAATGACACCTCAACAATATGGCTACCTAAACATGGACACCCCCCAAAAGACATGCTAACATGGAAGGGGGAACTCTCATGAGGCCCACCCCTAGACAAAGAACTACAGACAATCATGGCTTACTGAGAGCAGGAGAAATAGTCTTCCCCAGGGCTGAGCCCTTTAATCTGTTATCCAGTGCTAAGTGGTCAGCCCTGAAATCACCTACATACAAGGACTCGGCCTGTTGTATGTACACATTTATGCATATATTTAAGTAATCACAACAATTAAAGAAAGTGAGGCCATGAATTTGAGGAGGAGCAATGGGGGAATGGAACATGGAAGGAGTTGGCGGAAGGAAAGGGAAGGGAAAAGCAATTTAAATATATGTTAATTTTAAAATAAACACATAAGCCAGGAGAATATATGTGTGGGGTAGTATCACCGCTCCTTTCTTTAAAACCTATTTATAGGAATAAAGGCTAAGTCCATTTAAGACTGTATAAAAAATGTTAGCTGTGGTGACAACCAGACGGCAAAACTCTCTATAACTTTTATTAATTTTCTCTATGTGCTTTTCGGTTTTCTAATTTTTTCCATTTACTTTTATGATGGAGGAAATTGAAAGCATCTAAGATTAGAGGCAAGTGTCACCTGCATCTAGCTGATGCCTAGCATACATGAAGCCTTGGATTCAAGCCCCATCAACACACAAAGTAGGCATAGTACTGCGGGCCAATAGACCCCATACTCAGGCCATAAAGGATGATCAGAGGTTCCATGTCATCCTTGGCTACATAATAAGTTTGAAGCCAGCCTGAGGTAAAAACAAAAACAAAAACAAAAACAAAAACAAAATTGAAAGCATCTATGCCCCTGTCATTTACTTACTATGAAGCACAGTATCCTGTCTAAGACAGTGTTACAATAACCAGACGTGACTGGGTATGGTTGCTCCTGCCTTTATTCCAGCAATCAGGAGGCAGAGGCAGGCAGATCTACATCTTGAAAAAGCAACAAAAAACAAAACAAACAAACAAACAAAAAACAAAAAGAAAAAAATCAGACGTGTTTTACTCTTATTTCTTACTTTGATGCAGCCGTAGACAACATAAAGCAGCCTTTGAGAATTCCCAGACAGCACCAGACTGTGGTTTCTAGCCTCTCACTCCATTCATACCTAAAGAGAGGTTCTTCAATGAGGTTGAGAGGTGATAGATTTTGTTTGAATGCATAATTCTTCTAAAGGCACAGCTTTTAGTTCATAGACAACATGCACATGCATGCTTATGCCCACAACTCTCCTGTACACTCCTATTCCCCATGCCCAAATGCCACTAATTCTACTCTTATAAACATATTTCCAAAATTGCAGGTTTGAGGTACTTAGCATTTAAGGACTCTACGACATTAATGAGTCTGAGAACAGTGGAATTTTTTTTTCCTTTTTTTAAATGTAAAGATAAAAATCATCTGCAGTCATTAGAGAAAAATAATCTCACTCATTGTAAGTAAGACTGAAATTAAAATGGATGCTGTTCTCCTGTTTGTTTGAGCGATGACACGGCCAGGCATTAGCTCAAAACAGCTCTTGCTGCTACAATCAATTCTGCCCTGAATTTATCAAGCATTGTTATGTTGGACTTATAGATGAATTTTTATGTGTTCCCAGTATTAAAAAAAATTCTTCAACATATTTTTTTTATTTCTGGAAAGCCACAAAAGGGTTCTATTTTTCTAAAACTAGCCAGGTTGAGGGGAGGAGGAGAATACACGAACAGCCTAAAATCAGGTAAGTAAAGTTGCATTACAAAATAGAGCTCACCAAGATAACCAAGGGGACAAGTAGACAGTCCTGACAACTTTGCTTTTGCAAAATCATTGATGGGGCAAAATGATGAGGAACCCCTTCATTTTGAACCTCATGTCCTAAAACTGGGAAGTTGGAGCTACCCCTCCCTAGTGCCTCCACTCACTCATGTTTGCTGCATGGAGTGACAGGGCCAGGGGACTTCTGTACTAAGCCCCTGGTCAAGTCCATTATGATAGGAGATAATGATCACGTTGGGTTTGGTAATGGTTTACAAGAGACAATTCACATGCAAATGGAGTCAACACTGATGACTGACCACCTATGCATTGGCTTTTTGTCACATAAAAAAAATTATAAACAATTAGCTTGTAAACTAGGAAGACTTATTAGGCTTAAAGATCTGAAAACTAGGAGAAATCTAAGATTAGGTGACCCATTGTTTGGATCCACTAGTAAAGGTGGCATGTCATTGTGACTTACGTAGGTGGCTCAGCAAATCACTAGTATCATGAGCCAAGAAATAGAGGAAAAGAGAAATAAGGGGCAGTCCTATGGGCTGCTTCCCAGGCAGGCACTCCTGAAGTGACCTCCTTCAAGGACCCCACCTCTTATACTCTACCAGTTCCCAGTAGATCTACTCAGGGATCAAGCTTCTGACAGGTAGACATTTTAGGGATATGCAGCAGTCTATTAAAAGCCACATGACTTAGAGAAAGGAGACCCAGTGACAAAAAAAATAAGACAGGTTGATTTCCTGGAATTTGAAGTCATCTCACCAAACTCAGAAACATATGAATACGAACTGTGTTACACATTGCATTAATACATATAACTCATGAGTCCTTACTGTGAGCCAGGAAAGGGGTCTTTTGATAAGAAGTAGGAGCAGCCATGTACTAAGTACAATACCCTTGGGACATAAGCATCTCATTCCTCATATGTCTTATCTCCTAGTCACAGGTGAGAGAAGACTGCTTCATGAGGTCAGGACACAGATAATAATGTAAAAATTCAGACTAGAGAACATATCTGCCTGAATCTGAACCCCAAGCTCTAAGCCACCATGCCTGGACTCCCTGACACTGGCCCCCAACAGTGGTCATCTACACTGGAAATTTTCCAAGTCCATCATCAGTGAGGCACAAGAAGCTAAAATTAGACACTATACTCATGGGTCAAGAGCTGTCCAAAGGCTGATATCATCCCTGAACAGCTGGCCCTCCCTTCTGGCTGGCCAACCACAAGAGCTGACGAATATAAGCTGGACTCGAGCCCAAGGGTCCTCTGGATGCATCTAAAATGGGCCAGATAAAATGCCTCCAGACATATGCTGCTGTGTGCCATCTTCTAGAGCAGAAGCAAGGGGGAAAAGATCCCTGGTGTTGTCCTAAGGCAGTGGTTTCCAGCTGGGAAAATTTGTCTCCCTTGCCCTCTGCGGGGAGACAGACATTCAGCAATATCCAAAGATCCATTTAGCTGTCAAACTAGAGAGAGAGAGAAAGAGAGAGAGAGGGAGAGAGAGAGAGAGAGAGAGAGAGAGAGAGAGAGAGAGAGATGCTACCAGCATCTAATGGATAGAAACCAGAGATGCTGCTCAACATCCTTCAATGCCTAGTGAAGTATATCTCAGCAAAAAATGACCTGTCCCAAATGCCAGCAGTATCACTCTGAGGAGCTACCCTGATACATGCCTGGACTGTCTGATGGATTGTTCAAATAAACTGGATTTTATGGCAGAATTGTGTGCCCTGGCTTGTTGTTAATGTATTCATAGATACTTTTTTTTAACTGTTGCGAACAAACATCTACCAGGAATTAATTCATGAAGGAAGGGTTTATTTTGGCTTATGGTATGAGGGTTCAGTCCATTGTGGCAGGGAAGGCTGCAGGAGTAACTCACAGCTATGGCTATAGGGAGGTTGCTTGCCAACATATTGGTGGGGCAGGAACCAGGTATGCCATGTTAGTCTTTGAGTATTTTTATTCTTTTCTCTTTTTAGTCTATCCAAGATCCTAGCCCACAAGACGGTGCTGTCTACACTCAGGTCAGGTCACCTTCCCTCAGTTAAGCCTGACTGGGACAGCACTGACAGACACACAGACACATCCAAAACTGTGCCTCACTAATGCCTTGCGCATTTCTTATTCTAATCAATGACATCAAAGATGAATAGTCATAACGGGAAAGCAGCCAAGCCTAAGTTGTAGGCTTCAAAGTGGGATACAGAAAGTCCACAGGGCTCCGTGCATGTGACTTTCTGAATCTTTACATTTTTAGTTCTCATGTTTTATAGTGTTCATCAGGCAGCATCAGCAGCACAAAAAATGCTTTAGTGTATTCAGAATAACACGTAGTGTGAGAATATCATAAATCTTCAGACTAGACGAAAAGCATCCTCCAACCACACATCTCATTAGACTGAATTCCCGTGGCTTCCCCCATGGCCTCTCAGATGCTATCTAAACTCCTGTGTGGCACTACCAAGGTCTTTTTTTTCAATATAACTCCAACCTTTCACATCTCCTACACTCACCCCTTGATTCTTGAGCATCATCCACACAAGGTCAAAGATTGCACTGTTTACCTAGAGTGTCCTTCAAACCTGCAGAGCCCTACATACAACCCAGTGCTAGGTTGCCTGAAACAAACGTTCATGAGTTACCTTCATAACTTAATGGAGTATGGAATACAGATATGAGTTCAAGGAGATCTAGGCTAGATCTCCAGTTTCAACTCTAATAATTGCACGGCCTCTGTTTAGCAATCCTATAGGGAGAATGGGAACTCTGATCCCCATAGGACTGTGCAAAGAATTAAATCCAATGGGGTTTTGCTCGAGTAATTCTGGTTCCCCTCAGCCTCTCCTCTCTTGGGCTTTGCCCTCGGTTTAAGGGCTTTGGATAAGTCAGAAATTGTCAGACCCAAGTGTCATCATCTAGAATGTAGTTGTGAATGTTCCCCCTACTTCACAGTGTAGGCACGAAAAATTAAATCAGAAGGATGCTGGTAACTAGCAAAGAAAAAAAAAATCAGAGGATTTATAAATATAAAACTGTTTCCTCAAACTGCCACCACACAACCTTTTACCAAGGGATTTCTGATAATTACTCCTTTGCCCAATTTGGAAAAGCAAAGGTCGACATTCAAAAAGAGAAGGTTTGGTTCAAATGAATCTGTGTGCCTTTTTATTTTCTGCTTACCCTGTTCTACCTTCTCAGCTGAGAAAGTGCTTAAATATTGCAAAATCAGGGATTTCAACAGTGGTAAATCCGGTTGATCAGCGTGGTGTGTGGGTTTTTTTTTTTTTTCCTAGAGGGAATTGATTCACAGGCTCTGAAAACACATTGCCTCACCGACTGACCACACAGCCCGGCATAGACGCTGACTACCTCCCCGGCTGGACTGACGTCAAATCGCAGGGCACATGGCCTCCGAGCACTTCGAGATCAGCACAAATCCTACCACCCACGTATGACCTGGGATTCGTGCTTGATCATCTACAATTCCAAGTGTGTATTTTTAAACTTTTGAAAATGAAGTGTGTTCATATAAGCACTCTCCAGAAAGGTCAAAAGCAAGCAGGAGCCAGGGCGCGCGCTCTTGGAGGGGCTCGGGCTCTTGGCGCCTTGCCCAGTAGGAGCCTAGGCGATGCAGAAAGCTCAACCCCCAACCTAGATTTTACTGGCATTTTCTGACTTTCTCCCCACACTTTCCCTACTAGAGTTAATAACAATAATAGCTCACCGTTTTAAGGCACTTGAGTTTTTTAAAGGAGTAATGAATATGATCGCCTCGGTTCTTTAAACCGCAATTGCTTACTTATGTCAGCATACGATGCTATTCTCTTTACAGGCTCCTGCAGGCTCCTCTTCTTGGCACCCCTAGTGCTTGCCTGGCATGCGCACGGCCCACAGTAGGTACTCAATTTTCATTCTTTTTTTTAAAGCTAACAGCTATAGCAGTAAGTAACTAGCTCTGGGTGAGGAGAACACTGAAATCAGGGACCTTACGCTGTGTATCCAAACCTGTTTTATTTTCTATGTATACGCACATATGTGTATGCAGGTACATGTGGAAGCCAGAGCTCGACAATAGGTGCCTTTCTTGATTAATCTCCACTTTATTATTTGTTTCCTCTGAGGATGACTTTGGACTCATGATTCTCCAACCTCTGCCTCTGCCATGCTGCAGTTGTAGCTACGCATATGGTGCTGGATATCAAACCCAAATCTTCATGCGTGCTGGTCAAGCACACTACCATCTGAGCTACGGCCTTAGCTCCTCCAAATTGGCTTTGGAGACAGAGTCTCTCATTGAACTTGGTTAGATTAGCAGGTTAACAAGACCAAGGGATCTTCCTGACTTTGCCTCCTCAGCTTTGGTATTACAGGTACGTGCTGTTATACCCAGACTTTTTCTCATGGGTACTAGAGATCCAGGCTTGGGTCTTTATACTTGTAGCATCAAGTAGCAAGCACTTTACCAAACTCGCCATCTCCCTATCCCATGCTTTTCTAAATTATAGAGAAAGCCAGCACTTAAGTCTTCTGCTCTACCAGAGACTCTAACTTAAAAGGCAGTCGTTACCTACGGAAGGCAAATAGAAAGAAGGCTGACTGTCACTCCCCTGAGCACAGCTAGAGAAGGTGTTGCCAAGATTCAAGAAGCAGGAGATGAACCCTCATAGGGAGTTCATATCCACCCCCTTCCTTTATGGCTTAGGCATATTTTGTTCTGTGGAGCTGATATAAATGCCCTGCTGTTCATATATGGTTGAACTGTTTGGAGAATGGCTAGGTAGACCCTGACACACCCCGGGATTCAGGGAGTGACACCAGGCTAGCCAGACCAGACTACTCTGCATCTGGAGTAAACAGATTAAAGTTGAATCCAATTTTAGTGCTTTAAAACGGCAACACTACTTTTGGAGAGTGTTTAATCTCTTCCTTCCTCCATTTCCGCATCTATAAAATGGCAGACATAATAGATCTTACTTCCTGGGGTATTATAAGGATTAAAGGAGTTCCAATATTTTTAACTGCTTACACTGACAGACCCATGGGCATTACACCCTAATAAATACTCTAGAAGCTGTGTTCAACCTGCAGCCCTTGTGCCAAATATGGGATATATATGAATGTGGTGGAGTATATTTGTAGACCATAGCATTATGCTCCAACATCAAGGTTGGACATCCTTCTGGGAATCCCCCCAGAAGGATGTCCAACTTTGATATTACTTGCTGTTGCTTCTCACTCATTCTAGCCAGTGTCTTCTTGTCACTTACCAGCATTGGTAGAAAGACTGGCTGTGCAGATTGCCTGTCTATCAACTCACTTTCTCTGATCCATTCTCTTTCCATTCCCTGTATGAGGCTTTTGGCTGATGAACAGAATCGCTTGATTGAATACATGGCCTCCCTGTGTCCTATAGGAGGCACCTAACCTACACATTTGGTATCTATGCTACTTATATAACATAGCTGAGAATTCAGTAAAGTCACGGTCTGGGCTTCAGTGACAAGCCAATTAGGGTATCCATCTTAACTTTGACACTTATTTGCTCTATAACCTGAAGCAAGTTAAATAAGCTCTCTGAGACTCTTTACTGATAAAATGAAGATGCTGTTAATGTTAGAAGATGCTGTGAGACTTAAATGGAGTGATACACTCAAAGAGTTTCCTGTTTGGAGCTGTTTTCTAAACGGGGCAGCTGAAACTAAATGCCATAGTAAGAAGGCTGATGGGAGGAAACTGGGTAACAAGCTGAGGCTCTTGTAGCCAACTTGCATATCCAACTCAGCATCCTAAAGCACATTCCTCCAGAGAGAACCACAAGGCCCGCTTCTAGAAAAACCTATTAGCATTTGCTTAAAGGATAAAATAAGCCCAATGTAATGAGCAGCCTACAGCCACACTCCTCTCCCAAAGCTCTCCCAGAAGAAAGCTTAGAGAGTGGCAGTCACCAGCCTTGTAGACTCTTTTAGAAGTTGAAGTCACTCTTATGCCTGTGAGCCCTGGTCATCCAAAAATTACTTCTGGGGCTAGTGTGATCGTCTATGCGTGGCCTCTGCAAGCTAACCAGAATTCAGAGATGGCAATGGTTGAAGGCTTATCCTTGAGCAGGGTAGTCCTTGTCACCTGTTTCATCTGTAGCAAAAGTCTAGCAGCCACTGCCAAAGATTCTTCATTTTGTATTGCCAGCCTGCTCTTGGTGACTCATGGGTTCTACCAAGGGGTCTTCAACCTACTCCCATGGCCTTCTGTGTGTGAGCTCTCGTTCAAATTCAACCAGTCTAAGAGGGATGCCTCAAGATACATATATACAGACACAAAGGTCTCCAGACTAGGGCTTTCCTCTGGAGAGCTAGCAGCTGAGAAGTGATTTCCAACAATCGACTCAAAATATAGATGCTAAATAGATGATGCACAAAGTATCATGCATACATACGTGTATGCATGGAGGTCTATGTGTCTATGTACATGTATGTGTCCATTTGTGTATGGCATAGAAAGATGGAGAAAGAGCAGGAGCTAAGCTGTGCCTTCAAAAATCCCCCAATTGATTATAGCATGGCATGTTGGCTCCGGTAAGTGAGAAGATTGAAAGTATATGTTTGTACAGAGATAATCTACGTTTCAAAATATCAGGCATGGGAGGAGGAACACTGATGAACACTTTAAAAATTGTGCTTTGCAGGGGCTTAATACGGGACTAATTCAGGATCACAGAGTTGAAGAGTTATAGGCCTCCACATAAAAGGTACCAGTTCACTGAGCACCGCGGAGATGGAGAAAACACACATAAAAATTCCGACAAGAACGGAATGGGAGGCAAAAGCACAATTTCCTCCCAATCTGGCCTATCAGCAGGATTTGCGCATGGTGTCTGAGGTTTGCTGGGGTAGATGGTACATTACAGTGGAGCGTCAGCACTAATGCTACACGGCAGCTCCTCGCAATACCATCTGCTTCGCCGCGAACTGTTAATATAGTTGTAATTATCTACTTCTAAGCACTTTATTGGGAATATCATTTGCAAATTAATCAACTACAGACCGGTAAAACAAATGACATGCTTCCCTGAAAAAAAAAAAAAAAAAAAAAAAAAAAAAAAAAAAAACAGCATTGCTTTATGTTCTTTTCCTAAGGATTTAGGGAAGCCGGTGTGAGTGGTGAGAAGGTTTTATGCATGCCTAGAAAATTGTGCCCTGTGTAGAAAAGTTGGGCAGAAAGAATTACAGTCGAGGGCTTTCCATAAAAGTCTTGGGAAGGTTTTGGAAACAGAAAGAGAAAAACCATAAAAACTAAAGAAATAGTATCACCTTGGAGATAACAGACAGCTAACTGCCATTCTGCTCACTGCCTGCCATCTTGAGCAGTGTATGAATCTGCAGTCACTGGCTTAGCATCCACAATGTGTGTGGAGTAAGGATCGATCAACCACAAGGCCAAGTCAGTCCCAGAGCCAGCAGACCTGCAAGTTAGGGGAGAGCAGATGTACCCAGGACCGCCCATGCTTCATTCTCTCGTCATAGCGGAAATGCTCTTACAACAGTCAAGATCTGGGAACTGAGAAGCAAAGGAATCCCAGAATCCACAGAGGGAAAAAAAAAAGAGGCAAACTCTTTAAAAAGCAGAAATGGCACCAGAGAGCCAGCGGACTCACAGCAGGAGGGACACATGTGGCTCACTTCTTGTTCTTTGTAACCAAGCAAATAGCACTAAATCATGAATCTTTGAGCGTGTGGCTACAAGCCAGAAATACAGCAGGAAACAAACAAACGAAAGGAATCTTGATCACTACTGTAGACCAAATGCACCTTCAGCAGGCAGCAGATCTGATGGGTAAAGGCCACGGACGTGCCATACTGGTTCTTTTGTTTAGAAGTTCGGCCCGAGCGTGGTTCATTTGGGACAGGGAGCTTTTTCTCTCCCCTCCCGGGCTGCACGCAGACAAATGGCGCTTCTGTGAATTCACCAGTGTCTTGTCAGCTCATACTTCTTGCAGCCAGAGAGCCCCGTGTAGTGTAGAGCTCATGCCCACTTGCCCAGACATGGAACACGCTTGCTCAGAACTGGCTTAGGAACGCAGTGGATTTCACTGACTGCAGAAAGGGCTTATTGGCCTCATTAAAATGATTTTTACTAAGATCCTTAAAAAGAGGGTGAGAAAGAACAGCAGGAGAGAGGGAGGTCTTTTTTAAAAAAAATAACGTTTTGAGATAGGGGTCTTGCTATGCACTCTAGACTGATCTTGAATTCCTTTTTTTCCTCTTTTTTTTATTGGATATTTTCTTCATTTACATTTCAAATGCTATCCCTTTTCCTAATTTCCTCACTGAAAGTCCCCTATACCCTCCGTCCCCTACCCTGCTCCCCAACCCACCCACTCCTGCTTCCTGGCCCTGGCATTCCCCTGTACTGGGGCATATGATCTTGAATTCTAAACTGGCCTCTGGAATACTGGAATTACAAAGTTGCAACACTGGGCCCTACTCCAGTCATGAAGCCTGGCCTTTTATAATTACCACTTTCATAATCGCATACTTTTCTTTTACTAATAACATTGGGAGGGTTGTGAGTGAGAGTGTGTGTGTGTGTGTGTGTGTGTGTGTGTGTGTGTGTGTGTGTGCATGCAATCGGGAGATCAACAGACTGTTGTTCCCGTGGTATTGTTCACCTTGATTTTTGAGAAACCATCTCTCATTGGCTTGGTGCTCACCAAGTAGGCTGAGCTGACTGTCCAGCAAGCCTCGGGGATACATTTGTCTCTGTTGCCCTGGCACTGGGTTTGCAAATACACACTACCTACCATACCTAGTTTATTTTACTTAGGCTCTGGCGGAAATCAAACTCGGGTCCTCATACTTCCAAGGCAAGCATTTTACAAGCTGAACTATGACCTCCAGCCCCATCCATCAGCTCTTGATAGATCCATTTACAGGGCTTACTTACAGCTCTGAAATGTTACTATATTATTATGGAAGAAAGGGAGAAATGAACGGAGTTTAAAACAAAAATGATGTTCTGACAGAGAGGAAATAAAACATCATCCACAGTTTATTCTCTCTCTCTCTCTCTCTCTCTCTCTCTCTCTCTCTCTCTCTCTCTCTCTCTCTTTCTCTCTCTCTCTCTCTCTCTCTCTCTCTCTCTGTAGGTCCATGCAGAAAGAACCTTAAAATCATGATGGGAAAAACCCTATGCTGAATTTGGACAGAAGATACTCAGTTACCATATGAACATGTAATTCTGAGATGTCTAGGAAAATGGGCTCACCTGTGGAAAATAAAATTCTTTGCCCATTAGTTACTGTTGCCTGCCCCAGACCTGAAAAACAGACAGTGACTACTCTAGGCATGGTACAAGGAGCTATAGGTACTGCAACTCAATCTACCTCCAGTTTACATGGATAGGCAAACCTCTGCAGTGGGTTTGAATGGGTACACCTAAGGCAGGTGCTAGGGTTAGTGTTAGAAGGATAGGATTTGGATTAAATGTTATTTATCTAGCCTGTCCAAACCTACACAATGACCTCGTGGCCCAGGCCCATCTATTCTGCAGACTTCGCTTTGAAAAAAGTAGAGCATCGTGTATCCCACTGACTCAATTATAGTGTTTGTTTGTTTGCTTGCTTGTTTTGGTATGGAGAGGGCATAATTGTGTTCTTTCACATTTAAGAGCTACATGGAGACTGGTTCTGCTCTTTTGTGATTTTGGGTTTGGGCCTAAATCATTTCTTTCATGAAGCATTGCTTAAAAATAAACATCCACGGGCCCCAGTCTTTATTCAAATATTTGAAGTGGATTTAAAATGACAGTTTCCAGAACCTACAGACAAATCTTATTACCAGGGGAAAAAAAAGTAGTAAGTAAATCTTACCCAAGAAGGGATCATGCTAACAAGCCCTTCTTGGATTTTCTAAGCATTCAGATTCTCCCTAAGGGAGTATTCATCAAGCTTCCAGACCTGGTTGAGTGACCTTGTGTGCATTGTTTAATCTGTGTGTGTGTATAAATCTTTCCCCTTACAATAATATCTGCACCACTGTCAAAAGATCACATGACAGATAGCACTTGACCCTCAGTTGGTCCTCAATGTGCTAAGTGTATGTCCCACTAGTATCTGAAGCAAATGTCTGCGGCCTCTGGAACTAAGGTGGTGTGTGACTAGAGATGTGCTTGCCAAGCAGTAGAGAAGCACAGAGAAGGGAATAAGATCATGAAGACCGTGTGGGTCCTTCAAGGACTTTCTCCCAAATATCTCAAGCTGAACTTTGCCTGACTTGTACAACACTCACATTCTTTGGAAGGAGTAGATAATGAGGATGATTAAAGCACTGTGACATGGTTTGGGGTTTTTTTGTTTGTTTGTTTTTGTTTTTGTTTTGTTTTGTTTTGTTTTATGACCAAGGATAGAAAAGCAGAATAAACCACTGGCTGAGAAAATGTAGGAATCAAACCTTCACTCTTAATTATACGGTCTTCTCTGAAACATTTCACACCTTCACAGAATTCAGCCCCCAGCACACAAGGATTTGGAGACTAGAAGGTGTCTAAGCAGACAGTACCTGCTGCCATTGTTCAGTTACAATAATACAAAGTCTTGCGGGGTATTGGATGGTGACCATGGAGACAAGGAAGGAGCCTTAATATAATAATATAAGGGCCTAGTAGTTGGCTTAAAAGAGCAGGTGATGCGTCCCATTTTTGGCAATTACATATTCCTCTAATGTTTTTTCCAACGAATGACTAACATTTATATAAAAATAACAAAAGTCCTAGAAATGACCAAGTAAATAATATTTGTTTGAATACAGGTATTAACCGTGGGTGCCTGGGAAAACTGGTGTCACCTATTTAAACTTAGGAAATCATTAAAAAAAAAAGTCTAAAGCATGGGATGCAAAATGGTGCTGAAGCTCCAGAGAGATAAACTGAACTTAAGAAGCTGGAAGAGTACCCAAAAACAACTTAGTGCTCAATAAGTGCTTATAAAACAATAAATGCCATGAACTCTCTACTCTGAGAATCAAGGAGCGTCATATAAAGCAGGACAACCCCATGCCTACTTAGCCTGATGAGTCAAAGATAGAACACAGTCATTATGCCAGAAAAGAGTGACAGGGGGAAAGGTTGGAAAGCTTGGAATAAGCTATGTTGACAGGTTTCTTCACACTTTGTGGGTAGAAAAAAAAGAAGCCAGTGAATGAGGTAGGTAGCCAGTGAGGACAGAAGGAAGTGGCTCTCGTCAACTAGGGTAAGAATAGGTACAGTAGGACCAAAACTTGTGGTTGCACCTAAGAACTTAACACTGGATAATCTTCCCACAAGGCATGTGCACATTAAAGAAAGACGTCCCCAGAAGTATGACTGCGAGTCTCAGGTGAGAAGGAGCATTGCTTCCATGGTCTTCTCTGCAGTGTCCCCAACAACTCAGCTCTGGCATGGACTTATGTGCTCTAATTATTAAGCCACCCAACAGTTTCCATCCATCTCAGAAGGCAACTTGGGAAAAAAAATCTCTTTAGTCAACATAGCGATTCACAGAGCCTACACATCACAATCAGAGAATTTCCTCACCCATCATTCAATCTCTTCCTTGAATGGAGGAATGTTCAGCACTACTTTCTTCATATGCACTGATGATTCAATGTGTATGAGATTTACAGTCCAATACCCCTAATTTTGTGTTGTCTGAGATGTCATGAGGTCAGTACTCTTCTCACCAAGACCACAAATGAAGAGCATGTAACCCTCTTCCAATTAACAAAAGTGTCATCTGTGGGTTGATGTGAGAGCAGAGCACTAATTTTCCCTTTAGAATTCAAGCTTCCAACTGATAGAGGAGCAGTGACAGCAGAAAGGTAAGCATATAAGGTAATTGGTTCCCAGCCAAACATCTTGGAAAGTCTTCATGGCCCCATGACCCTTGGACAAGGAGCCAAGGAGACAGCTATGCCTTTCTCCAAGTGCCAGCATGCCACCAGGGGAGGCATACCTGGCTCTGAATGCTTGTTATCTGGCAGCATCTGACCCTTCGTGTCTCTCTGAAGCCAAGTGCAGCTGTCAGATCAATGCCTGCAGGCTGGAACTGCTACAGTCCTGGGCAGAGTCCTACAACCAGTTGTTTGCACTCGCATTTGTAGCTTTTGCTTCTCCAAACCCCTTTGGTCAATTCTTCATCACTGCCTGCATCAGTGCCTCTACAGTGTGAAGGCCACTATCAAGATAGAGCATTGGGATCAGGGTCCTACTCAATTAACAATCCATCAATTGACAAGGTGTCTCCTTTATTCCCTCAACTCTTGTCTATCTTCACTAAATACATGCAGCCTCTGGCTAGACACTGGAAGCCTGCCGTCCCTGCCCCAGTAGACATGAAGGTATAATAAGGCTTACATAAGCAATGCTCTTGAGAAGTCCCTTGGACTTACTATTTGAGAGCATTCAGATATGACCCAACACCAAGGCCATATCTAGTCTGGAATACCCCACTGGCCTTTCCTTCTTGCTAAGAGGCCCACATGGAGTGAAGGGGACTTTCTGAGGATACCACCAATAGCAGGCAAAAGTCATTAAGGAGAAGTCATTTTGCTTTGAACCATATTAGGCATAAAGTTTGCAAATTTATTCCATTGTAAATAAGTCCTCTTGTCTTGTAACTCTTTTGTGTGATTCTAGAAACTACAGATGACACATCCTCCTGAAATATGAAGAGGCAAAATTAAGATATTGCTAAAACTCACTAAAAGAAAAATTGTGTCATTTTTTATTAATGTTGATAAGAGAATAACTTCCATTCATTCTCCCTTTTAGATGAGATAAAATGAAAAATTTGTACACTGAGTAAGGTTAGGAGGTCCTCAAATAGAGAAAGAAAGCAAGAAAAAGAAGATATGTACCCCTGAAAATCTTTTGAGTTGAAACTTTACCTGTGTATTTATTACATAAATGCTATAAATATCTAACTTATTGAACACTTGCTATATGCCAAGTGTTTACTATAGACTTTTGTAATTTTATGTACTCTCTCTACAGCAAATCTGCTAGAAAAAAAATGATAAAAGTCCTTGTTTCAAACATGAAGACATCTCTTCCTTGTGTCCAAGGTCACAGGAAGAAAGATAGTAGAACCTGGTTTGAATCCAGGTCCCTCTGACTTTAAAACCCAAGCTCTTGATCATTGGGCTGAATTAACTGCCAAGTATGAATAAAACCTCATATTATCCTTTACAACCAAACAGAAAGGAGACATTTGTGCATGATATAATAGGAGAAAATGGGGCTTTTGATGAGCGATGGCCTTGTGGCAATTAAATTTGCTATTTGAGATGGTTTGGTTTGTTCTAATAACAATAAGACCTTCATTCACTCAAAGTTCATCATTCTTTATGGTAGGGAAATAAAAATGTACTAAAAACATCGCAGATACTCTAGTGTTCAGAATGTCCGTGTTAATTTTAGCAAGCCCTAGTGCTCTAAACATCTGCTTCATTGAGAGATACCCATTGATAACACAAGGGAAGGACAAAACACAAGAGCAGTATAATTCAGGAACTATCTTCAAGGGCAAAAGATATCATCAGGGTGTATGATTCTGGACTTGAGTCAAAAGCAGAGGAGGCTGGAAAATGTGCTCTCGGTTGTCAAGAGAATAAATCTCCTCCATTCTAGGGGTGGGAAGTGAAGCTCATTAGCATAGAGAGAAAGTCCTCTGGACTCTGCATCGACCTCCCGTCCACACTGCAGTGCGTTAAGGGAGTGGAAGGCGGTGCCTTGACATGCTGAAAATGGGTTTAAAGTCAGCCTGCATCATTTGGTAGCCCTGCTTTTTAATGTATGAGACCCATCACTCTCTCTGGGTCTCAATTTCTTTATCCATCCATAGGAATAACAATAATAATACCTATTTTATGAAGTCACTGTGACAATTCAAGAGAAGCTAATGCATACAAAATGATTGTGACTCTGTCCATCAAATGGTAAATGTCATTTGTAAACATTTTCCACTATCATTATCATGTATTCAAAGTGGCCGTGTGGAATCCACTCTACAACAGGAAGTAGCAACATCAGCGTTCCTAACAAGGGCTTGAAAATTCCAAGGTGAGATGCAGAACCTACTCTGAAGGGTCCTTTGGAAAATGCAAAAAAAAAAAAAAAAAAAGTCTAATTAGATTTGTTCCCAGAAAGAAAAAAAATTGATTTTCTCTTTCAATAATTTTGTTAATTCAATTTTCTCTACCACCTTTGCCAAAGGCCAGGACATTAAAGAACAAATTCTAGTCTCTGTTACCTCTTCCACTGTGTCAGTAGGAAAAAAAAAAAAAAAAAAAAAGAAAGAAACTTTTGCTAGCATTCTAGAAGCATCAAGAAAAAAAAATGACTAACATATCTTATACCTCCCCACAAGTAAAGAGAATAGTGTAAGTATAAACCACTTATTGACATATAACACTAGGAAAAAAAAACTCAACTAAAATTTGAATACCTAGTGCTGGTAGAGATAAAATTAAGGACAAATGCAAAACAGGAGCAAGCAGCACCATTTAAGCAGCACTGTGAAGCATTGTAGCTATGAGACCCAACAGAGAAACGAATGTTTGTTCTTTTATTAATATGAGTCAAGAAAATCAAAAAGAAGTCTTCCACACTAGAGGTTTAATTTTTAGTAGAACTGAAGTGTGAGACATACATACCAGAACTGGCTAGTTTGTTCTACTTTAACATATCATTTACTGGGTAAATTTTCGGCCACTCTGCAATTCTATTTTTGTTTTGCACCCAATGTACACATTTGATATTGTGTCATTTTTTTCCTGTTGGTTATGAAAGTCATGGTAATCTCATAAGCAGTGGCTTCTCCCAGTCAAGGAGATACAGTGTTTTGAAGTTTATAAAGGCCAGGTAGAAATATAAAATATAGACGCTATCCACACTAACCTGTATGTGAGCATAGTCAAGCACATAAAGGAAGTGCTGGTTTCACAGGTAATGCTTTTATTGTTTTCACTGATAGTTGACTCAATTGCACTGTGACGGTTATACAAGTGTTGATGTTCTCTACATGTTTACAAAAGCAGTGCCTTCTAACAGGGTTAATCCTCAGGAGATCTTGGGTCACAATATTGTAACTAATTTATAAGCGAAAAGCCAGTTAAATGCTCCATCACTGTAGCCCATTGGGGCAGGGTGCAAATGAGGAAGAGCACACAGTGGTATTCCTGTCTTAAGGCCTGCCTTGGATTCTCCAGGCATTGGAAAGATGCCTCTATGCAAAGACAACGCCAGAGGTAAGTGAGCAGCTTTCTCTGAATACACGTCTATTGTGAGGCTGAACCAAAGGGAACCTGGTGTCATGGATGAGAGAAAGAGAGGCAGATGGTGACAAGATTGGAGGCACAAGTGAAGCAGGTAAAACCAAGGAGACATCAATAGGGTGTTGTGGAGATGGCAAAGGAGTCCTGGAAGGGGAATATAAAAGAAAGAGCTTGCTGGAACATATGGAGAATGCCACCCATAGAATTTTAACATTTATTTATTAAAAGACTCAATAAGAGAAGGACTTATGCCTAAAGGCTATTACACATGTGGTCATAGTTCATCAGTTCATTCATGCACTTATGCTCTTATCCATTCATTCATTCATTCATTCACTTAACAAACTATGAACATGTGTTATATGGTAGACAATTCCTAGAGGAAGGTAATAAAGCCTTGAACAAAACAGACAAGACACCAGGTCTTCAGGAAGCTTATATTCTAGTGGGGAGTGAAGGGAAAATGGAAGGGAAAGTTACAGGTTACTGCCAATGAACAACAAATAAGTAAATCAGAACTCCCACTGAATCTTGCTGTAGGGCCTGAAGGAAATGCATGGGTTCACATAGGTGAAAAGGCTTGGATATCAGAAAGGGTGAGAAGGGGACTTGTGACTCTAAGTGCTGTGCTCAGGGGAAACTCCACTGAAAAGGTAAGATCCAAGAAAGAAAGCAAAAGAACTGTAAAAGCAAACAAGATGGATACTGAGGAAGGACAAAGCAGAAGAAAGCACCAAGACTCTGGGGCAGGAGTGTATGGAACATGTACAAAGATCAGCAAGAAACAGGACAGTTGCAGAACAGCCATGTGCTCAGAGAAGGAGTGGGAGGAGAGTGATGGGCCTTGGAGACTACCTTGAAATCAAAGCCTTAGTGTGAGTGACACTGGGAATTCCTAAGGGTTAAGACCAGAAGAAATATGTCTGCTGCTTATTTGAGAATAGTCTGTTTTACTTGGAAAAGAAACAGAGGAGACTATTTTAATAATATAGCTAAGAGATGTGGACTAGGATGATAACTGATACATATTCCACATAGTTGTGTCTTAGGAATGCTTTGCGTATGGATGCCATTAGATTTAAAACTGGATATGATGTGTGACAGAGAGGGGTCAAGAATGACCCCAAGATCTTTGGTCTAAATCAAGGAAAACATGCACTGGCTATATGCTAAGATGGCAACAGCCATAGGAGGCATTGGGAGAAAAAGAAGGAATTTTGAGGACATGATACACATAGTAATGAGCTTGCATTCAAGAAGAGTTGTCCAGAAAACAAGACCTTATGTTGAATGAATGAAAGAAGGAAAGTAAAGCCACGGTAGAACCAGATAAAGTAGGAAATTGGAAACTCATAATAAAAGATATGAAACTCAAAGGAAGGATGCAGCAAATGGTGATGAGAGATGACTCCAAGGGCTGCTGCTGTCCACTCCGGACTCACCGGTCTCCCACTCTTATTTTCCTTTTTTCCTATTAGACTCCTTAGTCGATCATAGCTCTGATTCCACCATGCTCTGTAAGTCTCAGAGATAAGATAAGGTTGTTCACCTTTGTCTTCATTCGGTCTCCTCATCCCAGCTGAGCTGTGGGATCAGAGGGAATGAGGATTTGGGGCAACAGGGCAGAGTACACAGGCTTCTGCAAAGAAGGGAGCCGATGGGGCCCATGGTGTCCTCTCCAGCAGCTTTGCTGTGGGATGAGACCCAGTCTGAGCCCTTGCCTCTGCATGCTTGCCTTAGGCAGGTTGGGAATGGCTGGTCACCATGGAGTATAGACATGAACTGAAGAAAAGCAATGGGATGGATCTTCCAGTCAGCAGCTCCAACACCTTGCCTAAGAGTCAAGTTAGATCCCCTGGCATAATCCCAGGATGGCCCTTCCATGGACCTTCCCTTGGAGTTTATTTCTTTGGCTCTGAATTTTCTACGTTGAAGGATGAGGGGCTTTGTTTATCCAGAGGTCCTAGAAGCTGCCTTATCACCTCTTTGCTGTGTCATCTTGAGTTAGTCACATAGCACCACAGCACCATCACAATTAAAGGAAGTAAAACAACAACCAGCTGCCCTCCAAGACTTCTTATCCCTTCAGCTGCTGGTCTATGTCTATGACTGGGTAATGCCAGTAAATAGTGAAAGGCTTAAGGGCAGGAGTTGAGAGACAAGTGCAGGGAAACCAATGAACTTGGTCACAGCCCTTCACCGCCAACTATAATTTCTTCTTTGGAGATCGTTTAGAGAAAAAGAGAATGGCCTTGGTGTTTACTCTGAACAGAGTAGCTGGACTTGAAATTTCGAAGAGAAACCACATACTTTGCATTCACCCAAAGAAAAGTTTTCATTCTTGACTCCAACATGCTGAAGATGCAACGTTGAGCAAATGACTAAACCTTTCTGACTCAGTGACCTCATCTATAAGACAGATCTAGTGTAACACAAAGAAACCCACGCTGCTAGAAGCATCAAAGATGACAGCTGTAAAATACCAACTGTGTTAGTCAGTCCTGGGACACACACACACACAAAAATAGAAATGACCCCAGATGTTTTAAACAGGGGCGTTTAATACTGAGAGTCATTTACCCAGGTGATAAAGAGGCCCCTAGCATTTTACCATCTCCAACCTTCCTCTCAATCTCCCATGTTCCAGTCCTCCAAGCCTTAGACCATCCCTGAGTCATCCTGACTTCGGAGAAGAATCTAGACATTAGTGAAACCCCTGGAAGCCATTTTCAGGCATGACAGCACGGGTAACTAACTTGTGAGGGTTCATAATGAAAGAATCTATAATTTTAATGTGCCTTCTGATTTCTGTTGGAAATTCAGATTTTGGTTTATATATTAATGGTATATGTGAACTTAACGCCTTTGGGAAAAAATGAGAGTAGAACTATGACATCTGTGGCCTCAATAGGAAGAGATGCTTAAGCTTGCACAACTACTCAGTCTTATGATGAGACTCCCTTCACCATTCAACGACATAGCAAGAAGGCCCTCATTGCAGCCCAGCTGATGTTGCCACCATGTTCTCATGTGTCTTAGCCTCCAGAACTAAATCAATTTCTATTCTTTCTAAGTCGCTCAACCTCTGATATGAAGTTATAGCATTGGACAGAGGAGTCAGCTCCTCCTAGTCTGTAATGGAGAGGGAAAGGCACAGGCTCCTGGTTAGCATGATTTCACCTTAGGACCAGAAGAATGGCAGAAGCACTTCTCTCAACCACTAGGTCTTAGTCTGACTTCTAATGCTATAACTGACTCACTTCTCAGTTTGCTCAAAACCCAGAGAAGGCAGCAAGAGGTCAGACTCTGCAGAAATCCCCAGCAATGAGAAGCAGCTTTGGTCTCTACACTAATGCTTCGTCATCATACCCATGGCAAGTAATAAGAAATTCCAGAAAATAATTCAGACTGTAAGATGTTCAGATTACCAAGTCAATAACAAAACTTCACACTTTGGGCTCAGTTGCTGGGTTGCTTAGTTGCTTGGTGGTTTATTGGTTGGTTGGTTGGTTGGTTGGTTGGTTGGTTGGTTGGTTGGTTGGCTGGTTTGTTGGTTTTATTTTGTTTTGATATGAGATCTCACTCTACAGCCCTCAATAGTCTAGCACTCTTGGCAATCCACCTGCCTCTTGGCCTCCATAATATTGAGATTAGAGAAATTAGCTACCAGTCCTGGCTGGTTCATCTCTTTTTATCCTCCTCTGGCAAGTAGACTGATTTTCCTACTTTACCCCTCTAGTACTGCCAAGGTCTTTTTGGAAATTTGTTTAAGACATACAGACTCAGACTTCATCCTCTAGGATTTGGAGTCACTATCTTTACCCACAAACTGATTTGGAGGTCTTCAACCTTGGTTGTGTGTTAGAGTAACTAAAGAGCTCTGCTGTGGTCTAGGCCCTACACCCAGCAGGTCATATTTCCTTGATTATACATGAACCTGCAGTATTTGCACTTTTTAGAAATTTTTCAGGTGGTAGGAATGCTTCCTTTAAGTGGTATGTCCCCTCAAGGCAAGCCTTTCACTTTTCATCTCAAAAAGGGACAATATAGTAGCCAGATGCACCTCTGCAAATGTGTACTGCTATCCCAAAACCCCAACTCCAGCATCAAAACTCATTATTCTGACATCTCAGCACCCCATTCCATCTTGCCCCACTGTGGTTCTAACCTGCTTTCAGACGAAGTGCAATTTACATCTTTTTAGCTAGACATATTGGTGTCATTTCCACTGCAGCCTTGTGGATTATAGCTCTGCCCTCAGCAACAAGTCCCAATTTTATCATCTTCTGTCATTCTTACATGACTTCATGTGTATAAACAAGCCTCCCTTTTTTAGAATAACACTGTGAGGTGAAAAGAAAATAATGAATCGCCCTTCATTCTGAGGGAGACAAGGTTAGGACAGTCTGTGGCCAACCTTAGTAAGAGCTGGCTTCCATCTTATGAGGACTGCTTCATTTCAAAGGTGAAATGATAAGGTAAGGACGAGAGGTATGCTCATATTCTCAAGTCTCCAGCTGGTTACTGGTGGAGGCAATAGAGCCTACTCCTTGACCATTCTATAAACTTAGAGCCATTCATATTAAATATAGAGCCACTCAATATTTTGACCCAGTATTTGGCCTTAAACTTGAATTAGGATTACAACACAAGCAAGAAAACTTACTACCAGAAGTCTCTGAGTATTGTTAGAAAGGAAAGGGAAGGTCAATGTGGAAAGAAACACACAGGGAGGCCTCTGTCCCTTCATCCGGAGGCAAGCATGGTGAGACTGGACAAAGAACTTCCAACCACAATGGTCGAGTTAGTTGGCTCAGTATTGATTTCAAAGGGAAAAGACTCTTGTCAAAGGTCTTCATCTCTCTGCATATGGGCAGAGAAGCATACAGATCATAAAAGGTATTTTTAATAGGATTTTTTTACAAGGGATAAGATCATTCTAATCTACAAGTCTCATCTTGAATGAAAGGGGAACAGAGAGAAAGCAGCGTGAGGCACATGAAGTGGTAGGGAAAGGGGCCCCACGGTGCTTCTGAGGGGAAGTTAACTGTCCATAGGCTCAAGCTCAGCCTCCTCTCTCATCCAGTCTCTTGCTATTCATCATGCCTCCAGTGATGCTCTGGACAGCTGTAGACTCCACAGCTAGCATGAGACTGAAGAACGCTTCATGGGAAGGAACAGCCATTGGCTTTGAAGCCTTCAGAGGATGGCATTGTCTGCCATCAATAGGAGGAGAAGCCCTTGGTCCTGTGAAGGCTCAATGCCCCAGTATAGGGGAATGCCAGGGCAGTGAGGTGGCAGTGGGTGGATGAGTGGGGGAGCATCCTCATAGAAGCAGGGATGAGGATGGGACAGGGGGCTTCCGAAGGGAAACAGGGAAAGGAGATAACATTTGAAATGTAAATACATAAAATATCCAATTAAAAAAATTTAAAAAATGAACTGTCTCTGGGATCAGTCTTTGACTTGTCATGTGATACCAGAAAGCTGCTTCCCTTCTCTGGACACCTTATATCTAGGGATCTTGACCTACAAATTCCTATCTTTATTTTTAACCAAAATTCCAGACCATTCACAGTCTATAGATATGACATATTTCCAACCCATGTAAAGTTTTTACTCCTGTTGTTTGGTTTTTCTCCTGAGGGTGCCCAATATGAATTTGGCATGAGACCTGGTCTATCCCCGTCCAAAGGGATCAGTCTCAGCAATCTTGGGATTCAGCACATGTGTAGGAATTTTACCTGGGCAACAGTGTCTTGGCAGGAGTGAAGATTGCCATTTCACACAGCTGCAGTTTGGGAAAGAGATCAGTTATAAAAAGCATCCACTCATAGAAAGAATGGGTTCCATAGGGACACACAGAGGATGAGGGTACTTGGGCCATGGTTTTTACCCTCAGTTCTGCCAGCTCAGAATCCAGCTCTCTCATTGTCAAATGTCATCCTACCAGAGTGAGTCTGACAAAACATACAAACAAGTTGGGGGAGAAACACAAAGACCTACAAAGCAGCCTATTTATTTTTCCAAAGACAAACAAAAAGAAACAAACAAACAAAAACAAACAGAGGTCCTATCCTCACTAAGAAAATATCCCTTCATCTGGTCTATTTTTTCAACCCTGTTTTCCTCTTCAACTTACAAGAGGAAGAAAAAAAGTTTCAAATTCACACAAAATGGTATATGCACTGTCTACTTTTCTGCAGCCGTCTTCAAATGCATAACCTTCCAGGTCACCATGAAACACTTTTTTGAAATATGTCTCAATCTGTCTTTCGGTGTGACAATGAAATTACCAGGCAGTTCAGCTTGTGACATGACTGAATTAGGCTGTAGCTGACCAACTGCTATCATTCTCAGATGCTGTTGCCGAGAGACAGAGAGAGGATGGGGGAATATCCTGGAAGAGAAGAATGCCGCAGTCTTCATGAGGGAAGTGACCCCATGGAATTGGATCGTCCCCTCTCAAAGAGATTCGCTTTCAGTACAGAATCTGGACTGCTTAAACACCTCTCTCACCACGATGCCAGCCTCCCATCTGAGACTCTATTAGTCACATATTCCTACCTACCCAGCTCCCTCAGGACTAGTAGGGGACATCCTAGAATGTCTTCAGAATAATGCTGCACAGAAGTACTTGACCTTTTAAAGAAACACTGATCAAATTTGCCTTGACTATTTCACTATTTCACATGAACAATCATAAATGGCATATAAAAATTCAACAGCTGCTGAGATCAATAAACTGCCCACCCAGAAATAGATATATACATAATACATAAATAGATTTTTTAAATTGCTAAGACATGCCATTATTGTCTTGGTAGGATTGGTCTAGTTTCTTATGCTAGTATAAAGAAGCTGGCTGTCAGCCCAGCCTGATCAGGAGACATTTACAGTATCAACTGAAATACTTACAATGGATACTATCTTTTTCACTTAGAGCATTGACTGAGTCTGTTAAAAGCTGGGTGTGGTGATGCGTGCTTATAATCATAACACTTGGTAGGATGAGGTAGCAGGCTCAGAAGTTCAAGTCTACCTTCAGCCATATTTTGAATTTGAGTCTAGTTTGTATTAGATAATAATTCTATCTCAAAAAACTAAAAACAGAAAAAATAAAAGAGCTCATTAAACTGCAAATATTTGTCTGATCAGTAGCGTCTAAGAGACTCACACAGATATATTTACTGACCTGGCTGATAGAAAGCAACTCCTTAAAGGTGGGTCAAAGCAGGTTAGGTGGGCGGGGCACTAGTGGAAGGGAACATGGGGCAGAGTTGAATCTGAATCTCTAGTAGTTACTAGAATACCCAGGAAAGATGCCCAAAAATTCACCAAAGTCTTGACCATGTACACTGCCGCTCCCCCAGTGCCATAGGCCTCTTTCTCCTAACAAAAATGCAAAATCAATGTGTCTCAATTCAACATCTCACTCAGAGGCACTCAGAGAAATGAAATTTTTAAGAATTTCATCTCCAACTGAAAAACCACAAGACAAAATAGTTTAGTGAGTCACTCAATAACCAAGCAAACATGGTTATATCTTGGATTGTTTGTATACTGTAAACTTTACTAAAGAGTTGTATTTCTGATGGATCTGGCAATGAAAGCCTATAAGCCCAGCTGCTCAGGGAACTGAGGCAGGAGGATCATGAGTTCAGGAATAGACTAGGCTATAGACTGAGTTCATGGGCAGCCTTGGCAATTTAATGAGACCTCGTTTCAATTTAAAACAAAAAGCAGTCAAAAGGGCTAGTACAAAACTCGCCTAATATTATCGATTTGATCCCCCAACACTGCTACAAAAAAAATAAAAGGTGTCTTTATATTTTTCTTTTCTTCTCCTCCTCATTGTCAATGAGACTTTCTGTAAATATGCTTCAATGGTCACTCAGTCTTAAAATATATACATACATACATACATACATACATACATACATGTGTGTGTGCATGTGTGTGAGTGTGTGTGTGTGTGTCTAAGGCGCTAAAGGCCAAAAAGTGAAAGTGCTTACAAGGCAAATAATTTGAAGAGGCAGGATAAAATCAAAAACAGAATTTAAATGGCTGCAGCCTAAGAATTTATAAAAGACCAAGTCCTGACCTATGACAGAAATGAGAACTTTATTGGGCACGTAATTCAGAAAGACAGGAAAAGCTGATACATGAACACAATGAATGTCAGGTTAAGGATTTAAATCTTAGTCTGACAAGGTGGGGGCAGGGGACAGTACAATACTGGAGAGGGAGAAGAGGCGTGCTGTGAGCGGCTAGAGTGGGAGAGCTTGCACTACATAATTAGCCTCTTTGTAATTAACAATCCAGAGGGCCTATGGAAATTAAAGCAAGATGGGTAGATTCAGATTCGGCTGCAATGGAGCCAGAATGTTAAAGCCATAAGTTTCCCCACGTTAGGCCGGACGCTCTGAGGGCTGCCAGGAAATGGGCCTCTTAAACCTTTTCCCATCACTTTTTCTACTGCTCCTCACTGGCTGAAAGGCAGCGAGCTCCAAAGTTCTAAGGAGATAGCTGTGCCTTTGGGGTTTTTGTGCGACTTCAAGAATCACACTTTTCAATTCTGGTACTCGCTGGTATTAAAAACTGAGTTCATTACAGCCATGAGGTCAAGGCTGAGTGGATCTCTAAGCCAATGATAAACTCATCTTGCCTGTTATGTATTTATAAAGAGCAGTGGTATTAAATTAGTTGGGAAGGAAGAGAGAAGAACGCAGCTGCAGCTCGAGGATGTCTCTGGAAGGCATCTACTACCAGCTTTCTAAAAATACAAGACAGTATCACAGGCTCTAGCTCTTTCATTTAAAAAAAAATGGAGGAGAAAAGAAAATCTTGCATACACATTGCCTTCACTGTTGCGTGCCAAATTCAAGAATCCATCTCATATATTACATAAATAAAAAGGGGGACATTGGGGGAGATAATGCATTAGGTTCCTTCCCGTTACCCCTTCATGCAATCCAGGGAGATGTGTTTATGGTCATGTGCTCAGTTTACCATGTTAATCGGCAGGGATAACTTTCATTTTGTGGTTCTTATTTAGTTTTCTTTTTAAGGCAGGGTCTCATATATCTCAGGGTGCCCTCAAACTCTCCCCATCGCCAAGGTTGGCCTTGAACTTCTGATCTTCCTGTATCCTCTAGAGTGCTGGGATTACAGGTGTGTGACATCCCATCTGGCTTATGCAGTGTTAGGGATCTAAGTCAGTGATTTTTTACACTGTAGGCAAGCAATGCTCCCACTGAGTTACAGCTCCAGTCCAACTTCTGTTTTCTTTATGGACAGTCAGTTGTTAAAACTATTCACAGGGTGAAAATAAAGCATTGTCACCATAGAGGGTTCAGGGGATGTCTCAGTCTTTCCAAGAGTCAACAACACAAATCCTTGCTTCCTGGACTTTCCGAAAAGCTCCTTTTAGACCTTTCGAGGCAAAAAGAGAGACTAACAATAATCTCATTTTAATAATGATCTATTGTGGAAAAACCTCTGCTGGTCACCTTTATCAGCCACCAATTCACCCAGAATTAAAAAGAAACCTCTCCTTCTGGGGTCACAATCTTTAATCCAAGGGAGATGGTGGCTTTAGGTGACTTTAAGGAGCTGACATTTATAGGAATCAAGAAAGGAAGGCTTCGGTAAAAATGTGGTGAGCAGGAGCTCTTGGGCCCTTAATATAGTTTATCTTCCACATAAAGGTATCTTGCAAACCTTTACACAAGGCCTTTATGAGGGAATAATTTCTGAGTCTGGGCAGACAATGGTCTTTCAAATCCATTCTTAGTTCAGAAAGCATTTGTAAGAAGGATTTTTTTTCCCCAGGTACGGTCCTGAGAAGTGTGATGCCCTTGGAAATCTCTGTAATTAACAATAAGCCTCTCTCACAAAGGAAAGTGGACCCTCATACTGGGCAGTAGCTCTGGTGTTGCTATTTCTGACCCATACCCTTTCTTTTATGCCATGCCTTTGAGAAAAAAAAAAAAAAAAAAAAACAAGGGCAAGAATAACCTAGGGAGAAATTTTCAAATTTTGGATCAGAGCCACCAAATCAATAATGGCGGAACAAAATGAATTATCAGCCTCTACTGCCTCAATCACAGGGAAAGGCAAGGAGTTAGCCAAAAGAGAAACTGTGGTCAATGTTAAGAAACAGAGTGAATTGACTTTCAGGTAGGCTTTATCTAATTAAATGAGACTGGGGGGCAAAGGCAAGGTAAACTCATCCCGGCTGATACGGAAGTGATTGTAGCAGGTGAGTCAGCTGAATTGTACTGCTTTTCCCAAGCCCCAGAGGAGAGCAGAGAAAGCCATAAAGGTGGGAGGTTCCATGGGGACACTACATGTTCTTAGAGCTGCATCTCCTCTCATCTTGTGATTATACACACTAAATATAGCAAACTTTCAGCACGGGCAGTTAGATTACTATCAATGGCCAAATGTTTCTCATGAACCTAAAGGATAAACACCTGGCTATGAGCTACTGAAGTAGGAGAACCATGGGGCACACCTCCTAATTGTTACTATCGGTGAGCCAACAGTTTAAAAACAAACAAACAAACAAACAAACAAAACAACAACAAAACCTACCACATGCTTGCAGACTTCATAGCAAGAGTTCTAGACTCTTGGGCTGAGCCCATAAACTGTAGCCATCAAGTGCCATATGGGTCAATAGATGGCATGAGCAAGATCTCTCTAGAGGCAGAAGATGCTCCTACTGGCTACTTCATGAATCCCTCCAAGGACATACCATTGAGATAAGGTTCCATAAATGACCCTAGATGAAGTCAACTGTACAAGCAACAGCTCTTTTTATTTTATAAAGAATGTGGCATCCCAAGTCATGCATGAAAATGGGTCAGTGAAGTATGTGCTCTGAGCTAAGAGGCCACTGCATGGGCTGAGATCCTATGCTGAAAAGTGAAACCCTCATCTTTCCAATCTCCCACTCTACTGATGGTGGGTTCTGCGACCACTAGTGACATCCATGCCCTGCCCTGAGAAAGGGACTCTCCAGTCTAAAGTAGACACTCAGGTCCAGGTGGCAGCACTTCTCCACTGTAGCCCTTATGCACAAGAGTTCACCTTTTCTGCAAACACAGTGTTCTTAGAGTGTGTGCAAATGACACCCAGCGCCTCAGAGACACTTAAATAAGCCCAAGATGATTCACCATTTTGGGTCCTGTACAACTAATTATATGTTCAAGTCCCTTTAAAAGTCACGAGAATCTCTCCCTGTGCTCTCTCTGCTTTTAAATGGCAAGGGGGGTTGACACGAGAGAGTGGGCCTGGCAATGCCAGTAAGAAATTAACATAAGCACCGGAAATAGGCTTTGGTCCCTCCATGGAGCTCAATTCAAGAGGCATGCACATGCTTATCAGGAAATTAGAACTCTTATTGGGGAGCTGGGTGGCAGGTGGCAAAAACATTTAAATGCACCCCATTTCCAATTCATGAAGTCCATTGTAGCTTTGTATTACATTTTATTAGATTTGTGCATTTAGCTGGGAACCTATTATTCTAATAAAATGCAAAATATAATTATTGTTTTCTTGCTCTGAGACCCTGGGAATTATCTAATATTTTATTGTTTCGCCATCAAAAGTGATCCCAGGTTTGGATTTTTTTTTTCCTTCAAGATTGTTAAAGAAATGTCACTTCCTCTCTGGTTTTCATAATGGTTGTGCTATGCTGCTTAATGGGGAAAAAGAGTATAGGGAATTAAGGTGGAGTTTGTAAGTCAGTCTTTAGTTGCCTAGGCCGACTTTATTTCTTGTATTTTTCTATGTTCCTTTCTGCCGAGCCAAATTTTCAATTTGTCATTCGGGGCCCATTCATTGAGATGGCATTTGGGCAAGGCTGATCTACATATGTGACTTGCTTGTGGCCATGTGCTCACCTACAATTACAGTAAGTGGAGTTCAATTATCCATCATGGAGAGTTAAGCTGCCAGTCGTGGGACATCCCCTCCTGCATCCCATCCCTCCCTCAAAGATGCTCTTAAGATCCTTCCCATCATGGCCCTTCTCACTTCAAGACTATTTGTCTTCATTAACAGAGATGGAAATACTTTAAAAATACTAAGTGGGGGTAACCTTAGATATAAGATACTGCAAAAGACACAGGCCTCCTTTAGGAAGCTATCATTGAGTCCTGAGGATATGTGCAGGCCTCAATCAATGACACCATCCTTAAGGCAACATCATAAGGTAAGTGCTAATGGAGGAAACTGACACACAGAGGTTAGATTATGAATAAGTGTCAGATGCCTTTAATAATAGTAAAAGGCAAAGTCAAGATTCCATGGCTCACTAAGCTTCACCTCCAGCCACTGTAGAGAGTACTCACCCCTCCATCTAACCAAGAGCTACCTCCATACGCAGCTGTTTTCTATCTACATGCAGACTTCTCTAGGGACTCCACTGCCTGTTTTCACAATGACTAGAGCATAGGTTTCAAGATTTTGACCCTGGCTCTGTCATTGATCAGCTCGGGAACTTGCATCAGGGTCATTAACTTCTCTGACAGGCCCTCATTTGCCAAATAGAGATAATAACAGCACCCACTCATGCAGGGTACCATAAAGGCCAAATGAAATCACATAGCCTTGCACCGGGTACACGCCGGGGGCCATCTCTGTCAGGTACTCACACAGGATGTAAATGGAGAACCGTTCACAAGTGGAAGCCATGTATGGTTACTGGAGTGTCCAATGTACAGTGTTCTACTTGTTGGCAAGTTTCAACCTAACCCTCAACTGGACCATAAAATGTCTTTCTTAGTTGCTTCTCTACCTTAATTTTTGAGGAAAGATCTCTCACTGAAGCTCATGGATTCAACTAGGCTGACAGTCATCCTCCCCCCCTCCCCCTCCCCCCTCCCCCTCCCCCCTCCCACCATCCCCCCCCCCCACCATCCTCTGATCTCTACCTCCCCAAGCCTAGAATAATAGGTAAATGCTAATGTGTTTAGCAATTCACATGCATGCTCGGAATCCAAACTCAAATCCGCATGTTCATATGGCCAGCACTTTACTGAGTGAGCCACATCCCCAGCCCCCCCTTCTACTGCATTTTTTAAGCACTCCCTGGAAATTTTTATGCAATATCATTTGTACATATGTTATTAAAGTTGAAGGGATAATGTTAACATCAGAGCTATTTCCTGTGTTTCAGATACTATACCACCACAGCATGTGCGTTATTTTTAGATAGAACCATTAAACTGATAGGTTGAATACAAAGCTATTAATCAGAAATTTACAAACAATAAAATGTGCACTGGAAAACAGGTTCAGCTGACTATGATTTGTGTTATGCACCCAACAATTCCTAACTGAGCATCTTTGTAAACTGAGCCCAAATGATAGTGATTCTGCTCTCAAGGAACTGAGACCCCTCTGTCCCTCGTCGGAAGGCTGAGTGGGGTACATGGAGGGTGCCAAATGAAAACTGAGACCGTACAACAAGAAAGGTGAAGTAATGCAAGCACACACTGGAAAAATAATCTGGTCCTCTTGGAAATTAGGGAGAGCTAGATTGGAAGAGAGCAAACTGCCAGGATGTGTAAGCTGCTGAACGAGTGCTTCTCTATGTGTCTTCTGTCTCCCTTCTTTTTCTCCACCCTTTTATTCTCTATGTTCCCATTCCTCTGAGTCTCTCCCATCTCGTCCCCGACACAAACCTGAACTCTCTCCCAGTTTGAATCCTTGAAATCGAGCATGCTAAATGAGTGTAATGTGACCCGCACTATGTGTTAATGTGCTTCACATAAGCGGAAAGCGTAGAATAAATATCCGCGACCGTTATTAGTCCAAGTTAATGCCTTTAAAAGACTCCTCATAATTTTCTGGAAAGGTATATCTTATACAGAGTCCCAGAAGGAATACATAACAGACTTTGGAGGAAGAAGAAAGAAAACAGAGTCCTAAATCAGAAGCGTCGAGACACAGAGCCGTTCGGAAGCTGTGCGTGTCAGGTAGGAGGAGGAGCAGAACGCTTACTTCTCTTTTAATTATCTGATGTGCACACTACCCTCCTCTGTTGCCTTCAGCCAGGACTGATAAGAAAAGGCACCAATAAATATCGTGGCGGTCTGAAGGGAGAAGCTATGTTTCATGGGACTCCCTGCCTCTACAGCTGTTGTTAAAATATTACTGCTAATTAGCTGGCTAGTTATATATAAACCCTTACAAAGGAGTATTTTTACACAATCATAAAATAAATTAAACTACCAAAAATTCACGCTGTTAATTAAAATAACCCCTGTAGGAGGGGGGAAATCGCTACAAGGCTGAGGTAAACAGGAGGCAATTTCACGAGCACAAACTGATTAATTTTATTTCCCATTACATGTATTTGCTAATATCATCAGAATTAGGAAATAAAGCAATTTTGCCTTGACAGTAGTTCAAAGGGAGGCGGTGCTGGCAGAGGGATGCAACTATGAGATACACACTCCGTTGTGAGGCAGCTATGCTTGGTATGGATGAAGTGAAG
Organism: Mus musculus; assembly: GCF_000001635.26. Taxonomy (NCBI): domain Eukaryota; kingdom Metazoa; phylum Chordata; class Mammalia; order Rodentia; family Muridae; genus Mus; species Mus musculus. Next base: position 51,894,854 of record NC_000071.6, read on the forward strand.
GGCTTCAGAGCAAGCCTGAGTCCCCAGGAAGGACACAAACAAGAGGACACAGGCAGACAGCAGAGAACTTTATCATCTCATGGAATCCTAGCATGGAAATATGACATATTAAGAATGCCATCCTCCTGGCACCTAAACATAAAGACGCCTGAGGATATATGGACAACCCCTGCTGAGGAGTAGCAAGGGGGTACAGACAAGGACTTTCCACTCGAGGAATGTCCAAGACAGTTTACAGCAGTTGAAGATGGACGAAAGAGTCCTTTCTGCATTTTCCTTCTGCTCTAGAGTTTATAACCTGGAAGGACTTTTCTATAACCTGTGTAGAGTTTCTATATTTAAATGGTCGCCCAAGCCCCTTTGGGGCCATTCTTTCACAAAATATCACAACGAGAGCATTAAAATGCCTAAAATATACTTTGTGTAACAGTCACAAGATGCTATTTAGAGGGCTACAATAGGCTCAGGCATCAGAATCTTTGGCTCCTTGTCAGCCTAGATAAATGATCAACTTTAATTCATCTGGACCACCCTCCACAGGCATAACTGTATTCTACCCAACCTCACCATGGCTAGTACTATAGAAACATTCACCTTGGACAAAATAAGTCCTCAGATGCTCAAATAAACTATTTTACAATCCTTTTTGGTCAGTCAGAAAATTTCTCAATTCTCTTTTGGACCCACAATTTATGTGGCTATTTTATCATGGTGTGTGTGTGTGTGTGTGTGTGTGTGTGTGTGTGTGTGTCTGTGTTTCCTCTACTTTCTTAAGCCCCACCAATGCATCTGAGGCCTTGACCAAGTTAGGTAAGCATCTAGTTTTATAACTGTTCGCTGAGATTCATGAGTTTTTTCACTCAGACACCAAACACTTAGAAAAAAGAGGCACAACTTTACCCCAAAATCCAGATGTCATGTCTGTACAATG